>NC_050183.1:30394759-30637259 GCF_008315115.2 Sander lucioperca
TGTAGGTGATGCGTGACTTGACTGGCAACCAGTGGAGCTGTTGGAGGATGGGAGTGATATGCTGCCAGGGCTTTGTGTGGGTTAGAACCCTGGCAGCAGAGCTAAGGGCCTTGGTGGGCAGTCCAGACAGGACACCATTGCAGTAGTCCAGACAGGAGGTGATGAAGGCATGGATGAGTGACTCAGTTACTGAATGCGTGAGTGAAGGCCGGAGTCTTGAGATGTTTCTGAGGTGGTAGAAAGCGGACTTAGTGATGTTTTTGATGTGGGACTGGAAGGAGAGAGTGGAGTCCAGGATGATGCCCAGGTTGCGCACCTCAGGAGATGGGGAAATGGAGCAGCAATGGAGCACAACCAGGACCAGTTCTCCAATTTTGACAACTTAACATTAATCTAGACAACATAACTCATAAAAATGTCATGACAAGCCTAATTATCAAACTTTAAGAAACTATTTAGTTTTATGTGTTAACATTACATTGAACTGTCATCAAGTGGTTGTTTTTTACATTGGCTGTCATCAGACCATTATAATTGTGTCATGAATATTTTCCTTGACCTCAAGTAAAGTGAAACAATTTGGACTTGTCATAAAGTTTGATTACACTGTTAAAGTGCCCATATTATGAAAAAAATCATTTTTTCTGGGATTTGGAGTGTTATTTTGTGTCTCTTGTGCTTCCACACACATACGAACTTTGAAAAAAAAAACATCCATGCTGTTTAGAGTGAGATACGGTTTCTGAATGTGTCCTGCCTTCAGTCTCCGGGTGAGCTGTTCAAAATCTGCACGGCTTTCTATTTAACTAGCCGAGATGAGGGGCCTAGGGGGCTAACCGTTAGCATGCTAGCGCTAGCATGCTAGCTCGTTCTCAATGGCAAAACACTGCTAATTCACTTATAATAAAAACATTTTTAGGAAACATCGTGGACCTAAAACTCTTTTTTTCCACTGGATGGGTTAATCCAGTCTTTATAAATAATGACCCATAATGCCTTATGAGAACTACTTTCAATGCATGCTTTAGTGCAATTTCCTTTCAATATCTGCCATCAGTCAGGATCAAGATCTATTATATAGCATTTTCAGGTTAATACTTGTATTTTGTGATTCTACTAGAACATGTTTACATGCTTTAAAGGTCCCATGGCATGACAATTTCACTTTATGAGGTTTTTTAACATTAATATGAGTTCCCTTAGCCTGCCTATGGTCCCCCAGTGGCTAGAAATTACAGCGATAGATGTAAACCAAGCTCTGGGTATCCTGCTCTGCCTTTGAGAAAATTAAAGCTCAGATGGGCTGATCTGGAATCTCCTTCTTATGACATCATAAGGAGGAAGATTACCTCCCCTTTCTCTGCTTTGCCTGCCCAGAGAATTTGGCCAGCCCATGAGAAAGAGAGAAACATCATGGCTTGAAAACAAGCGAAGCATGGCAGTTGGTCAAGGCCACACCCCCACCCTCCACCTTGCCCCCCCTCTCTCCTCCTCAATAGCATTTAAAGCTACAGACACAGAAATGGCACATCCTAAGTAAAGCTCATTGTGGGACTGGCTCTAGTGGCTGTAATTCTGCACCAAGGCTGCATTTCGGGAAAGAGACTTCAGATACAGTATTAGGGGACCACTAAGGTCTATATAAAAGCATCCAAAAAGCAGCATGTCATAGGCCCTTTAATGTTCAAAAAACACTTTATTTTTCGGATACTGTCCATGGCTGTTGCACCTGTATTCACGCTCTGCTGGAGCGTCTGTCTCTTTAAGCCCCCCTCCCGAAATAGCCCAGTCTGCTCTGATTGGTCAGTGCGAGTCTCTATTTGGAGCCTGAGATTGACTGCAAGCAGGGCTTTCTACCAAACTTGGGCGGCTGGGTGGCTCACCTGGTGGAGCACACGCCCATATATAGAGGTTTACTCCTCGACGCAGTGGCCGCAGGTTTGACTCTGACCTACAGCCCTTTGCTGCATGTCATTCCCCCTCTCTTTCCCCTTTCATGTCTTCAGCTGTCCTATGAAAAGGCCTACAATGACTACAAATAGGCTTCCAAACTAACCGGACATGTTCTGGCAGTAATGTGACCCGAAATTGGGGAGAAATGACAAACATTGGCCGCCAAGATTACAGCTACCTGGAGTTAGCACGTATCTAGGACCCTAATGGAATATAGGGCATATAAATGCAGCACTTTCTAACGTTGAAAATCGCAGAAAAAGGCTTTTAAAACAAATACTACATAACCAGAAATGTTAAAGGAGTAATGTAACCCGGAATTGGGAAGAATTTAACAACATTGGCAGCCAGCCAATCTTTTACTGCTTTTAGCATGCAGCTACATGTGACAATATTAACGCAGCCGTATCTTAAAATAAAAAATAACACTTCAGTCCTGCCTACTTGGAGTAGATGACCAATCATAGCAGGCCGGCTTGGAGTTGCGTAACACTGAGCCGAGAGTAGAAAAAACTGTTGAAACCGGAGCGTTCACAACAGTTGGAAATCTGACCGTTTTAGCTTACGAGGTTGTCTCTATATTAAGTTTACCACATTATTTAAATTATTTAATTTGCCACGTTTAACGTGAAAATCCAACATTATGACATTATAGAGATGAAAGAAAATAGGGAAAAGCATAATAGTTCCACTTTAATCTATCACAATGATACTCATGAAACACTTTAAAATAGGCTTAATCAGGTTGAATTTAAGGGGAAAAAATTTAATTTGCTCTACATATCATTTTTTGCATTGTGTAATTGGACAGAATTAAGCCTACGAAAGCAAGTCTGAATGAAATATATGTGTGTATGTGTGTGTGTGTGTGTGTGTGTGTGTGTGTGTGTGTGTGCGTGTGTGTGTGTGTGTGTGTGTGTGTGTGTTTTTGCTTGGTAGCATCGTTTACCCTCCTAAGCCTCATTTACAGTATCTTAATGACAGGACCACAAGCATGATGATGCGTCACTGCTACACATTAAACACACACACACACACACACACACACACACACACACACACACACACACACACTCAGAGACTCAGAGGGTCAGTTTATTTATATGCGTGGTGTGACTGTGGTATATTTAAGCATTTAAGCGTCATAAACAACAAAGCCCACAGCAGGGCCAATCACTCAGATGAGAGGCAAAATTGCCCTTAATGGAGTGTAAAAGACTGCAGATGCAAACAGTGAGTCTGCAGGCTAACGTCAGACACTGGCCTAAACACTGTTTTAGGGGCTGAAATTACAGTTTAGCTGCTGCTCTGTCTACCACCAACACACCAATTTCAGGAACCTGCAGCGTTGCGAGCTGACAAGAGTATATTCATTCATTCTCTTGGTCATTCATCTCTCATTTTAACAGGGGCCAACACATTAAGAGTGGAGCCTCTCATACAAATACAGCTGATTACAGAGAAGCCTCACCTTGAGAAAAAACAGGGGAAATGTCAGGCTACAGGAAAAGGGCCACTATTGGGAAAGATGCATTTAGTCCATCACTTGTTTATGGTTCCAATAAATTATTGCGAAAGTTTTAAGGAAAACCTTTGAAGAAGAACAGGCCTCGAGATTATGTGATATGTAAATCTCAACTGAATTCCCCTATGTCATTTTAGTTTATACTGTGCTTTAGTCGTGTATGCACAATTGCCAAACACATTGAATCCACACTAATAATCCCACATAGTGAACCTGGTGCTTTTGGGCCCAAAGACAGTTGCCTGCTTCACTGAGTTTGAGTTGCCCTTTCTCTTTTAATACATGAATTTGTCTCTTTGGATCCATGTTACAGAATACAAAAAATAATATACAGTAGAGCAGGGGTCTTGAACATTTTTAGGCTAAGGACCCCTTAGCTGAAAGAGAGACGGAGTAGGGACCCCCTTACTACATGTACTGTATAAAATTAAGTTGCATTAAAGGGTAACTACCCTATTTTCCTATGTCTTTGTGTCTAAGTGACTGATGGGAACAACAATCTTTGACATTGGTCCAGTATTAAGCAAGATCGCTGCAGTCAGCAGCGGCGAAACAAGCTACAATGTAAGTTAATAGCGCAATTGTCTAGCTTGTATTTACCTTCACAAAAGTGCTCGTTTTGCTATTGACAGGCTCAGATTAATATTCTAAGTGGCTGACAACATTATGGAAAGGATCCCTTCAGAGATAGACCTTTAAAACCTCTTTTAAACCTTTCTGTTTAACCAGTTGATGTAGTCTGAAGTTGCTAGCGCTAAACCCACCAGACTCCATTTAAAAAAGCAATACTTTTAGCTTGAATAGAGCCACCATATTTTCACATGTAAATCGGTAATATATGTGTTTATTTCAACCAAAACTAGAGTTGTGATGGTTGGAAAAGTGGAAAGACGGGATGTTTTTATGTTTTAAAAAAAGGATCTAACGTTTAAACAGAAAGGTCGACCTCCTTAGAAATCCTTTCCATAATGTTGTCAGACACTTAGAATAATAATCTGAGCCTGTCAGCGGCAAAACGACCACTTTTGTGAAGGTAAATATAAGCTGGACAATTGCCCTATTAACTTACAGCGCAGCAATCTTGCTTAATACTGGACCAATTTTAAAGATTGTTGTTCCCATCAGTCACTTAGACACAAAAACATAGGAAAATAGGGTCCAGGTTGAAAAAACGGTAGTTACCCTTTAAAGCTTAACTGTATGGCTACCATAGTGGCTAACTTACCTTATCTTCAATGTGTAAATTAAATGTTTTTATTTCACAAATCCTTGCCATTAAAATATATATTTTCCAATTTAATTTAAATTTAATTAAAAATTTAATTTAAATTGGACTTACTCTGGGGAACTCTTAGGGGTCACGGACCCCCTGTTGAATATCTCTGCAGTAGAGCATATGCAGTGAGTTTGGAGCACTCCTCTGGGTTCAGGAAGTTAGTGTTTCTTAACATGCTTGCTTACTTGAATATTTTCTTACTGTGGCTCATGGATGTCTAAATATTGACAGTATTATGACCATAAAGACCCTCTAACACCTGAGAAGTCATGGTACAGTATTTGGGATGTAACAATCGAAAGAGGGAATCAGAAAAAGAAAAAATTAAAACGTATGCCGCATTTGTGAGTGGGTTTACATGGAAAACAAGTGGGTGGCTGATGTGCATGCGAAATCCAGTGTGTTCCAAAATCAAATGAGAATAATATCAGTATCATCTCTTCTCCTCTGAGTGTGGGTAAGATAGAGAACAATATTGGGGTGTTCCTTACTTTAGCATTTTGGGAAATACACTTATTTGTTTTCTTTTCGAGGTTGAGATGAGTGTCATACCATGAGATGTTGAAGATGGATGTCATACCTGGCTGACTTGAGGTCGATAGCAATCTTCTCTTTTTACACTGGGAAATAACGCTAATAAAAGCTAAGTGGCTTTCCCTTTAATATTCCTGAGAAAATGAATTAGTAGAAAGTTAAAAAAAAAAGAAAGAAAGAAAAGAAAAGAAAAGGAAAACACTGACAGTGTAACATGTGTTACAAGGTCAGAAGAACACAGTCACTATTAAATCAAAATGAATTACGTGCTGATTTCTGCACACTCTCAGTGTGTTTGTGTGTGTGTGTGTGTGTGTGTGTGTGGGTGTGTGTATGTGTGTGTGTGTGTGTGTGTGTGTGTGTGTGTGTGTGTGTGTGTGTGTGGGTGTCAGAATCTTATCCAGTGCACCTGGGCCTTTGTCTCATGACAAAGACTCTTATCAGTGGCTTAAGACAAAACCTTCCACCACTGCTAATCTGTATTCTCTTATCAACGCCTCCTCAAACCACAATCATATTGTCATACACTCCCTCCACAGGGCTGACACGAGATAACGTTAGCATATCTAACACGCATTAGACTATTATTAGTGGTTAGCTAACAGCTATGTGTGCCCTAAGTCAAACTTAAATAGCATCGGTTATACATATAAAGCAAACAAAAAACCTGATGACTAATGATGACAAATGTCCCATAATGCCCTGAGGAGTAGAGATATGTGCATTTCCGTATTGCGTTTAAATTATACATATTATTATAATATTGAATTTAATGAAGAAAAAAAATATGAATCATATTTATCTTGTGAATATCAATATTTCTATATCCTTCAGTTTCACTATCCCTTGTGTTGCCTTCCCGTCGACCATGAACTTGTCCTCCTGGGTCAAAATTGAAAATGAACTATTTTAGACGCTTTTTCCGACGTTTTTGTCACTTTTGTCAATGCTTTTGACACTTTTTTTTTAAACTTTTTTGTCACTTTTGCAACACTTTTCTATATTCATGGTCAATAAAACTACTGTATATGACATTATACCTACTTTTTGAGTTTAAAAAAAGGACACATTATGAATTATTTTCACTAATAGTTAACAAGTTTAATATGAGGATGTTGAGTGGATCACGGTGGTGGTTTAGTCAGGACGCTGTTTTAAAACTATTTCAAATCTTTTTCAAATGCAAAAAAATTTAATAAAACACCCAAGATTCAATGAAAGTAATCATTAATTTTACCTGCGAAGAACATGGATGTCTGTTGTATGGAACCCATACAACATACATCCATGCATCCAACCATGTTATTTTTGGGCATTTTGGTTGAAAGAAACCCATAGTTCTCATACAAAAAAACGTTGAAAACGGGTCAAATTTGACCCTAGGACAACACAAGGGCTATTCATCTGCAGATGGGTAAACTGGCTTTATCGTGACTGGAATATACCGATGACCCTTTTTTAAATGTATTTAGTTGAAAAGTAAAAATACATTTCCTTGCAGTAGGTACTTTATAAGGTTTTTTGTTCATTCACTATCAAGCGGGGAGAAATTGAACTTTTTGAATGAGTTATTCGTTAAGCTGCTATTTCCAAAGTCAAGACAAAAGTCCTCAAGCTCAAATTTCTTTATTATGTCACTAAAAAACTTAATCTGGATAACACTTTTTTGTGTCTAGCTGATGCATGTACAGTTTACATTTACATAATGGTGCGTAATTGACAGGGTTGACTAGAGGGGGAAAAGATGCAACCTTACTCTAACTCTATGGATGGCTATTTGACCAAATAAAACTAACTACTAAGTACTAACTTGTGACTTTTAATGTACCTTGGGGACAGCCTCATTGTTTCTCATCAAGAACAAATGATGTTGCCATATAGTTTTGTTAGTTTTGAATAGCCAGTGTACAGACATATATAGAGAGACTAATATGTGGATGTGGAACATGTCTGGGGTTTTTGGTAAAGCAGGTTAATTTATATGCTGTGGCACAGTTTATACACTAAGGTAGGTTCAGGTTGAGTGTTAAAAGAAACAATGGAAATGCATCACATTGAAAAATTTAAAAAGAATATGAATATTTGTTGGGCTTTTGTGGCCTTCAATTCGACAGGACAGTTTGAAGAGAGGATAGGGGAGAGAGAGGGGGGATGACATGCAGCAAACGGCTGCGGGTCGGATTCGAACCCGGGCCTCTGCCAAGGACTCAGCCTACATGGGGCGCACGCTCCACTGGGTGAGTTAGAGGTTGCCCCAAAATGCTCAGGTTTTCAAGAGCATATTTACATATTTACTTCTGAAGGTGATGCCAAACTACTACTTGAAAACCAAATGTTGACGTAAAAATGAATCTGTAAAACCTGCGGAAGTGAAGGAGAAGCAGACAAAAAGAGAGATGAATGCAGATATATGAGTGTGAGCTGACTGATAGAATTCACCTGGAGAGGGTGTGGCGTCAGTACTAAGACAGCTTTATGAAAGTTTTGTGTATAGCAGTTCAGTGCAGTTCAGTAAATACAAGGCCAAAGCACTAAGCCTGATATATTACTATGTGTTTGGTGTGCAGGAGTGCAGTGTGTGGTATGTGAGATAAGATTGATGGTGTGAAGTGTTAATGTATGTGTGTGTTTAGTGTATGCTGAACCCCTCTGACATGATTTATAGTTTTCACAAACCGCTGAATTGGTAAAGCTGCTTGCTTCAAGTTAAACATTATCTATTTAACATAACACTGCACTGAAAGACAGTTTGAGGGGTTTGAACCTACCATGTGTTGTTCCAACTTTAGAGGACTTCCAAAGCCTACACCCACAATATGCAAGCATATGTTTGTGAGGGGCTCCGGTGCCCCCGGAAATTCCGCCGGATGTCACTCTTTTCGGCCAATGTCCGTTTCCTTCCGATTTCTTTGTGGTGGAATTTTAAACTCCAATGGATTTATGAGGACTATGGTTAACTGCTCCTCAGATCGCTGCAGGGTAAATCCAAACAGCTATTTGTCCAATCTTTTCTCTGGTATGACTAAAACAACTTTGGAATGTACACATATTCCACCAAAACAAGTTCCTTCCTGAAGCTATTTTGCAGAGGCACCGTGGCTCCGTGCGGAACTTAGCGCCGCCCAAGACGATTATGATTGGTTTGAAGAAATGGCAATAAACCAGAGCACGTTTTTCTCCCATCCTGGAATGCTGTGTGGACTAGCATTTCCCAAATATCCCTAGCTGATGGAGTTGATGGTGTCACATGACAGGCGGCAGATTGACCTACAGACCTACATTTTGTTTTATGTGCTACGTCTTAGTTTCTTTTTAATCTATTTACTTTCATGAAACGTTTTGTTTGTTTACAGGATTTGTATTGTCTTGATCGTACTCTGTTCTGCTCTACATTTGCACGACAGCTTGGTTTGATTAAAATTAGACTGCTCATTGTCTCTTCTACCTCCATGTTGGAAAATTTAACAAACAAGAAAAAAGAATCGACTACCACAGGGTATTCAACATCTAAACCAACAAAGAAGCGAGGAAACCAGCCGCTTCATCTATGCAGATGATCAAAGTGTGACCGCACAAGAAGCAGACGTCACCGCTGTCGAGAAAAGACTCTCCAATGCTCTGAACGAGCCAACACCATACTTCGAACAGAATCACCTGCCACATGTAAGATGTAACTTACACGGTCTGGAACAAACCTGGAACACTGCGGTCACACTTGACCGATGTCTCTCATTCAAAATACATATTGAGAAGCCAAAAAGCCAAAATTTGTGCAAAAAAACAACACTGTCTCCAAAGAATCCACTGGCACCAGCTGAGGCGTCAACCTTGCGATCTACTACACTAGTAGTCCAGTCATTTTATGAAAAAAGGTAGGACAAATTGCAGCAGAAGCAAACTCAACTGATTTTGTATCCTCAATATGTCCTGAGTAAGGAAAAAAAAGCCCCGAAGAATCCCATTAGGGAAAAAGGGATTCTTTTTCTCACGTGAATAGGATAAAAATTTTAACCTTTAGATATCACCATGAAAATTACGTACATCAAGACAAACAAAAAATGTATTACAAGTTTTTTGAAATTGTTTGTTAACATGGGCAAACAGTGCATAATCTAATTACGTATGTGCTAATTTGCATAAATACCACAAGAGATCTAAACATTGGGTATAGCCAGGTGAAAATGTCTTGTTTAATCTTGTTGACATATAACAGTAAAATACTTAATGTTAAGGTCTGAATGGAACCCATTTAGGCTACCCATCTACCCAGAATCTCATCTTCATTCTCGTCACAGGCCATCTGCATTGAGTTTGTGCAGCTCACCAATAATAGTCGTACTACAGCTCAACACACATACAGATGTTCCCAATACATTGTAATTGATCACCAGGTATGTTTTATTAATGTAGGTTGAGTAATCCATGTAGGAGAAACAAAAGGAAACCTTTCTTACCTGAGTGACAGTTTAGTGACAGTTGATTGACAGTTGAGTGGACCTTGAATGAATGACTGAATCTCTGCCCCTTATGGTGACATTTGTTTGCCTCTATAGTCTTATTTACTGTAAGATGTCAACAAGCTTCTACAAGATATTTTCACCTGGCTATAGCCAATGTTTAGACCTCTTGTGGTATTTATGCAAATTAGCGCATACATTATTATGCACCGTTTGCTCATATTACCAAAACATTTCAAAAAACTTGTAATACATTTTTTGTTTGTCTTAATGTAAGTAATCAACTCTGTAATCTTCATGGTGATATCTAAAGGTTAAAGTTTTTAGCCTATTCACGTGAGAAAAAGAATGACTAGGCGTATGAATAGGCTATATTTGGGTCTTTTTCGAAACTTTCCCCTAATAGGATTCTTCAGGGCTTTTTTTTCCTTACTCAGGACATATTGAGGATACAAAATCAGTTGAGTTTGCTTCTGTTGCAATTTGTCCTAGGTTGACCCCCATTTTGGCTTAAAATGACTGGACTATAGACCTCTGCTACGCAACAACCAGGTTTGCATCCGGTATGAGAAAGAATCGTATTTGTCGTATACAACATAGTTTGATGTTGTATCGGCATTATCGGCCCCATGTTAAGTAACATGATTCAATACCATACCTTGGTTTACAGTGTATTTTGTTGTGGTTTTACAAAAAGTTGGACCCCAAAGCAGAGGACTGGAACAGGTTGATTGGTGTAAAAAGTTTATTTAACAAAAATAGTCTCAAGCAGGAGCAATGGTGGCATGGAGCTGGGCGGCTGGATATTATCCATAGAGGAAGAGTGAAAACCAGACGTAGAATCACAGGAAGTGGGAGAGCAGAGATGCCCGGTGGAAGTCCTGTGCACTAGTTATGTTACATTCTGTGTCAAGGCTTTCCGTGAAGTACTTATCGAGGCTTGTATCGTTTTAGACAAATTACGTCATTGATGACGTGGTTTGACATGACATGACATGATATGACACATGCCTTTGGTATACCGGGGTTCGATTCCCACTGCGATACATCAACCAATGTGTCCCTGTTTAAGACACTTAACCCATAGTTGCTCCAGAGGCGTGCGACCTCTGACATATATATAGCAATTGTAAGTCACTTTGGATAAAAGCGTCAGCTAAATGACATGTAATGTAATGTAATGTAAAAGGATTGATTTACACATGTTTGATAGCCGCATTCCTCTCAAGGAAATCCGTTTATTATACAGTTTTGTTAATCATATTATACCACCAGAAAATAGGTCTTTACTGGCGCAAAATACAGTCAATAACCGTCTCTGATACAGTGTATCAGAGATCACATAGATCACCTGTAATGTATCTGCCTGTTTTACACTCTTTGACCAACAGCTGGTATTGTGAGCAAACCAAGCCTCGAGAAATGAACACTTTTGAGAACCACTTTGCTGGAAAGCTTTGATGAACACGAGGGCAAGGAAACGCTGAGTGCTCCCAAACATGACAGAATTATCTGGCAGAGTATGTGTTGTGAGGACCAGGCTTTTATGGAGCAGGTTGATGAGGGGAGTAGAAGCAGGTGTTCTTCGTCTGCTGCCTGGAGAAGCCAGCCACGCGCCCTGCCATACACAGAGCCTTGCAGAGAAGAGAGGAGGGGAGAAAGAACATAACACAAAAAGACCGACAACAAAACCAGAACCAAAACAGAGTCATAACCCATTTATGTCCTTGATTTTGGTTTTGACAAGATGCTTACTTTTAATAGAGTTACCCAGCATACATACAAACTTCCAGCTGACAACGGGGTCTGTGAGCATCACTAGCTGGCCGGCGAGCGATCCCGGCCGCCACCAGCTGGCTGTCACGTCAGACTGGAAAATTTTTGCAATTGGCCATCAATTTCTGTAAAAATGCCCATATTCGAACTCTGTACAGTTGATTTCTCGCATAAAAAAGTCTCAAAAGTGAATCTAGTGGTGAAATAGCAGACGGAAATTGTAAAAAAAAAAATTCCAGTTGTTGGCTGCAGCTACTATGGCAAACTCCCGATCCAGATTCTAGAATCGCTTTTCCTTGGGTTCCCGGATGTTAACACTGAATTTTAAACATTACATTTTGCAGCTGAATTTGGGCTGTTGAATTTGAGCAAGTTGAAAATATATTAGTTGAATTTTAAACATATTATTTTTTTTTTATGTTGAATTTTGGATTTTCTTAAAAGTGTAATTAACAATTAATATGGCAATACTAAATATTAAAATTATCAGAATTTCCAAAGCAGAATTTGAAGCAGTTAGACTTCTATCCTCGGAGACTGGGTGTATTGAACCATTTGGAGACCTGACACACTGCGTGTTTGCTGTATGCTAAGTGAATGTGATGGCTGTATTTAGAAGGAGCAGGGTGATTATGGTGATGTATTACCAGGAGCTGTTATGGTTGGAGCTGACAGCTGAGGCCAAACATTTTCACACAGACCTGTCTGGGGGAAGTAGAGACGCTGTCAGGTTTGTTTAAGCTGAAGGAGCTTTGTCGCACTCTTTCATAATCTTTCTCTGTCTTTATACCCCCCTCTGCTCTTTCTCTGTCTCTCTTTCTGTCTCTGTTTTCCTGCTTTGAGCCCTCTCTTCTTTCTCCACACTGCCTCGACCTAGGTGGGCTGTGGAAATAGTTCTCCACCCCTGCTCTTTTCTTTTTCTTCCCTTTTTTTCTCCTCTCTTTTCATCCTATCTCAGGTGTAGACACATAATTATGGTATGGTCTCAAGTCAGTCTCCAGCTATCCCTAATGTGCTGTCTTTTAACTGTGTCCAGTCATGTGTTTGTTTGCACTGTTCATGTTTTTTTTATGTTTGCCCTCTTATACACCTATACACACATTCAGTGTGTCTGGATGTATGTACAAAGTGTGTGTGTGTGTGTGTGTGTGTGTGTGTGTGTGTGTCATTAGCTTCCATTGGCTGAGAGTGTGTCTTCTCCTCTTTCTTTCTCAGCATCTAAAGAATATTAACAGCAGATGAAAGGGAAGAGGAAACCACCGCACACACACACACACACACACACACACACACACACCTGAAATGAAACACACTTCTGGAGCAAAGACTGTGAATGCCTAAAAACAAAGAACCATGATTAGATAGATGCCTCTGATGTTTGGACACATCAAAACCTCCAGCATGTGCCTAGAAAGAAGTGAGTGTACACTCAAATTTTAGCGAGATGGGATCCTACCTCAGAGGGAGACAAATAGGGTGGGGTAAAGAAACCTAGACAACTGGTATCTACCGGACCGAACTAATATCTACCGTACCGAATGACAACGCAGATATTGGTGCCTCATTTCGTTGCCACTTAAACGCCTGCGCTGCTCTCTAGTGCTCCGAAACCAATGTTACAGGCAACAGAAGCACCTCTGCATGTGACACTAGTTACCACTACACTTGGCAGCAGGTAACATTAGCCTACTGCTAGTAGTTGGATTAACCACGGTTAAAACAGCTAGTAGCTGGATTAAACATGGTTAAAATGCTGACAGCTAATCGGTGTACAACAGTCTGCAGCTGAAGACACAAACTCGCTGTGCTATGGCCACAGCTGCTGTCGGAGAAACAACACAGACAGGACTTAACGGTGCATTCACTTGCAACTCGTAAGCCTTGTGATGCATTCAAAGTTATTGTAAAATACCATTTTGCCATCTAATAATAATAATAATAAAAATAATTTATACTTTATTAATCCCGCAAGGGAAATTACAATGTTGTTAGAATAGACATTACACACAGGCCTGAAATACACACACATGCTCAGTACCTATACATGCACTAAGGGACTGTTCGTTATTTATTTCAGGGGCCACCGGAGGAGTTTTGGGATCTTAAATCAAAAAAGACCTGACCCTCCCTTCACCAGCAATAAATTATGGATGACCCTCCAAAATGATATGGGAAAAAAAGGGATGACCCTCCCCAACAATTTATTGATGCATTCTGTATTGGTTTGCTCTTGTCAAAGATATACAGATAGTCATTGTCTTTTTACAGCCATTACTTACGTGCTTAAACCTCTGCATTCTCATCTTATGCATCACACTCCACAGTTATGGTGTGGTGGCCATTTCAGTAGATTTACTCACTAACATTGTTGTGGAAACACAATAAGCATGGAAACTAAATGCACACTTCTTGCATTACTTCAAATAAGATACTCATCTAGTAAACTAGTATTCACATGAAATAAAACAATAAAACATTGAGACCATTCAGCAAAGGACACTGGGAAATAACAAATTCAACACTAGTTGCATGGACTCGTCACTAGGCTTCCTCAGTCATTGTATATTTTAGCATAGGTAAGCTTGCCGAAGCTGAACATTATCCAAAACTCTATTTCTCAGACAAGCGTCAATTTGGGGGCTTGCATGCTACCACTCCTTCCTTCTCAAATGCCTTGAAAAGGCTGTCGTTTGCACAATTTCACAAATAATCACCGGGACCGAAAGGATATTTGAGTCGGGTATGGCTGCAGCCTGGAGACCTCCCGTCTCATGCATAGTCTCCCGACTGGTGCAGTCCGCGAGCTTCGACTTTTCAAAACAAAAGCTTGTGTCTGGTATGTTTTTCTACGGTGTTTTGGATGTTTTTTAACTAAACAGTACGGTAATCATGCTAATGAATAAAAAAAAAAAATTCAGCAGATGTCTTAGTTACAATACGATGGAGCTAGCAAAGCAGTTTTGTGTTTTTATGTGCAAGCAGGATTTATTCAGTTTGGGAAATCCCACGGTCTCTAAAGCTACAGCTCAAATTGTCTGGCTGACTAAACGGAGGGACCCATCTGCTAGCAATAGGGGCCGAGACTGAAAGAGCTACATGGATAAATATGCACCAAACAAGCCACTTTGAAATGTTGCTGTTCTCATGAATACAAAAGTTGGGTGACCCTCCCATCAACAAAGAATAAAAAGACGTGACCCTCCCCTATTTTCCTCCGATGGTCCATTCCATAAATACCAAACGGTCCCTAATAGAGAGATGTCAGAGTGAGGGGGCTGCAGCTGTTGATGGACAGGCGCCCCTGAGCTTCGGTGCCTTGCTCAAGAGCACCTTCGCAGTGCCTAGGAGGTCAAACTGGCACCTTTCCAGCTACCAGTCCACCATCATACTTTGGTCCACATGGGGACTTGAACCAGCAACCCTCCAGTTCCCAACCCAAAATGAACAGAAGACTGTTAAGAAAACAAAATGGGCCATCAAATGCTTTGAAGACTGGTGTGGGGCTAAAGGTGTAGTATTAGACCTTAAGACAGTGTCAAAGAAGCGGTTCAGTGAAATATTGCGAGATTTCTATGCCACTGTCAGAAACGGTAAAGGTGAGCTCTACACCCTGAGCAGTTCCGTTGGTCTCAGTGCTGGACTTAAAGTGCCCATATTATGAAAAAATCACTTTTTCTGGGATTTGGGGTGTTATGTTGTGTCTCTGGTGCTTCCACACACATACAAACTTTGAAAAAAATCCATCCATGCTGTTTAGAGTGAGATACGGTTTCTGAATGTGTCCTGCCTTCAGTCTCTGGGTGAGCTGTTCAAAATCGGCACGGCTTGTGACGTCACAAGCCGAAACGAGCATGTTAACCGCAACCATTAGCTCGTTAGTATGCTAACACTAATGCTAACGCTAGCATGCTACCTCGTTCTCAATAGCAAAGCACTGCTACAACACACACAAGTTCACCATAATCTACAAAAGAACTACATGTGCGCCCTCATTTAGAAGTCTCCCAGCTAGTCCTGCCTTGTAACTGACCGAAGTTTTAGAAACAGCCTTTCTTTTACTGTCTATGGAGCTAGCTAGCTGACATGAGCTACATGACTGAGCTACTGCACATGTGCAGTGCAATCAAAGATAGTACAGAAGAAGAAGAAGAAAAGAGGTCTCACTCTGTAGCTAAAACAGAGACCAGGTGAAAAGAGGATCTGCAGCAGTGAGAGAGAGCGGTGCAGTACAACAAAAATATGGTGTTTTTTGAAAATTAAACCATGTAAACCTATTCTGGTACAACCTTAAAATACAATTATGAACCTGAAAATGAGCATAATATGGCTGCTTTAAGCATTACTTTAATGACCCACCGTTTAGTCTGTCCTGATGTCTCCTCAAAGAGGGACTATTTAATTGTGAACATTGTAATTATTCGTCAGGCCGAACATCACCCCTTAACTGTGATATAATCACGGCCTGTCATGAGCTATTGCTTGAATATAGCCTACTACTGCATCAGGTCTCCCCTAACCAAACTAGTTTTTTAGCACTAGCATCAGCTTATAACTTAGCTCCACACTCTCGTCACTTCTGGCAAACTCAAATTGGCTTCAAAACGGTAGTCCACAAACCAATGGGTAATGTCACGGTGGCTACGTCTACTTCTACTTTTTGTAACCATACTGATTAAGATTCTACATTCATTCTACAAGATTTTCCACTGCTGACTGTATGGTATGGTGTAGTTGTGTTTGGATAACTACTGTACCATGACAGGAGAAAACTCACTCACTTGAAGGTCACAAGATGTGGCTGAAGGTTCCAAAAAAAACAAGCAAGTGGACCTTGTGGTACATTTTTTGTGTCAGAGACTTTTATGATGCCTTACCCTCCATCTTAACAATAGAGAGAATATTGGAACACACTTTCAAATCCACACTCACTCATTGTCACTCTCCACTCTCTCTCACACTCACTTTTCCTCTCAGCATTCAGCTCATCATTACTGAGCCTAAATAAAGCTTTGTAGCTGATTATACTGATCCAGGGCCAGTTGTCTTAAAACATCATGAAAATAAGTTTGATGATGTTTGTGGGTATTTCCAAAGACACCAACCATGCATCCACCAGTTTCATGTGGTCTTTAGAGTGCTCCACTGCCAAACAACCATCTGTTTATGTGATATGAAATGAAATTATCCTTTCATTTTGGAATAATGCACTTCTCATGTTCATATCAGTGTGTGGCCAGGGCCACACACAGTATGAGTGAATATAATGCTCCACTATTTTCAATACTTCCTCCAGTTGGTTGCAGTGAATGATCAAATGTTCAAAACAGATCTTTTAGTTAGATCCAACAACTTGCAGACTGATTTAGAAACAATATGCAACCAAAGATTAGTCTGTTTGTACATTAAGGACAATAATGGAGTTATTTTATATTTTCATTCACGCTAATGGCTAGCTTTAGGGATGTAAATGTCAGTCAGTTGGTCCACCGATGTGATCCAGACTAAAATAACTAGCAGATGTTGGTAGATGTTGATGGTTTGCAGCTCACCAACCCCAGGATTTACGTTCATATTGGACGACTCGCAACTCTGTTCACAACAATTCATTGGCCTGCAAATTATGTTTGACTTTTTAATAACCACACTGTAGTTGTCTTGTCTTGTGTAGGGTTGTCTAGGGTTGTATTTTCTGCAGACATTCATGTCCCCCTCAGGATGAATTGTAATAACTTTGTGATGTCCAGTACTGTGGTATACAGTAAGACCAAATACTTACAAAATTATTTTCCCACCATCCTCAGCTGTGTTTTGTGTTTAGTATATAATATAAAACACGACTCACACGACTTACAACCCCCCCAATCGAATCTGGCCAGTGCAACCCCATCCCAAAATCCTATTAGAATTTCCTGTGTAAATTGTGTCTGTGTAAGTGCTGCTCCTGTCACAGCGCGGAGCAGGCATATTTTGCTCCTCCTCCCCCCCTCTTGTGATTTGACGATGTATCAGCACGTGACTCGGTGGCACCAAGCAAGCCGCCAGGCCTGGCGACGGCCAGCAGCACACACACACAAGCAGTACAGAGACAGAGCAGAAGAATGGCAGAGAGGAAGAGGAGCACTGTGTGGCTATATTTTCAGGCCGAAAATAAAGAAACGGCAAGCTGTATAATTTGTAAAAAGTATTGGTATCGTATCGGTACTGGCGATATTGGCCTTGCATTTACTTGGTATCAGATCGAATATTGCAATATCGCACACCACTACTCAAAAGTAGACCCCCCCCCCATGTTTCCCAGTGCAACAGTTTGGCTCATTTATGTGTTTTCAATACAATGGAGCTCTATGGCACAGAAGAATACGATATAGAAGGCTTTGGATACATACCCAACACTAATCAATTGGATCAGCTTATTGTTGGTTTGAGCCTGCGCATGGGATTTTATGAAGAGAAGAAAAAAATGTAATATCTGCACACTTATACTTTAAATTGCCAGAAACTACATTAACTACAACTACACTTCAACATTTTTGCTTTATGGTGAAAAATGTATAACAATAATTCTGTTATGCGAGTGAGCTGAAAACAAGCGCTGTGTAATCTCACAGAGACTCTCCTCTTCAGACAGTCTCTGACATTATGAGACAGACTCAGGAGGCGGTTAAGTAGGGGCTGCCTTTCAGACGCTCCACTCATTTTTTCCCTCTAGACAGGAGGAGGAGTGGGAAGGGAAGGAGGGTCTCTTTCTTTCTTTCTCTCTCTCATCCTTTATCCTACTCCTTCCTTCCTTTGCCTCTCTCTTTCTCTCCCCCTCTTTGTCTTTGTCTGGGTAAAATGGATTTGTAGGTATTTTCCAAGATTTGATGGTAGCTCTAGTCTGGATGATGTTTAGTAACACAGCTCTGTTAGCTGAGCTCATCCTCTCTCTCTCTGTCCCGGTGCTCCAGGGGGCTTACAGAATCCCAGACACTGACAGTCTAAGGTGAACCTCCTGTGTGTGTGTGTGTGTGTGTGTGTGTGTGTGTGTGTGTGTGTGTGTGTAGGCCACAGACACAGGGATATTTAGGATAATTACAGGATGGGCCATGCTCAGGTGGCTCTATCAGGAAGGGCAGTGCAGATGTATCTGACCATAACTGCTATTGTTGTGATGGAAACCACAGATGTTTGACTGTTGACTGCAAATAATTTGCTGATACATGTTTAGATGTTTAGATAGATGGAGCTGTCATGAAATTGAAGACTTGCAGCTCTAAGTGTGTCTCTCTATAGCTTTGACAAAAATTAAATGGAAATAAATTAACGGTTATTTTTAACATTTTCATTTGTCATTGTTGTAGGTCTAAAGTGATTCTTACATAATCAATTCACATAACATTGCATTCAACTAAAATGTATGTCAAGGCCTACGTACCTCTACAGCCCAGGGCCTTATCCTCTAAATTCTGCCACTCTCTGCAAAGGCCGTCAAAGACAGGGCCAAAAAATGGTAACAAACATCACCATATTAATGAATGATCATTTAGAACAATAGTATTGTTGGTAGGCTAATTTAGACTAAATAGACTTTGTTAGCTTAATTATATGGCTCAAACCTTTATTAGAAGGCTCAAATATGTTTTCCAGCTCCAGACAGATTTAAAAAAAATTTTTTGCTGATAATCACTCACTTAAAAGTAGTTTGGACTAAAGTGGCCCAGCTGTTTAAACTGGAGCCATATCTAAATGCCTCATTAAGTATTTGGCGGAATCCAAAGTTATGTATTGGAGATCTTCCCTTTTTTTGGAGGGATTGGTTGGAAAAGGGAATTGTTACATTGTGGAATCTGTATCTTGGTGGCATATTGAGGATGTGGTACAGCAATTTGGAATCCCCAGGTCTCAATTTTTCAGAGATTTGCAACTTTGCCATCTGTTAGTGGGGATATATGGATCCAGTTCTTCTGCCCCGAAGGCACCAGAATATTTAAATAAGGTGTTGATGAAATATTGAAAAGGTCATGAGGCTTCTGGGTATTATTCTATGCTTATGCAGAACCTGGGGATGGAGCCTGGTCAGCCCTCAAAAAGACATGGGAAAGGGATCTGAGTATTACACTGGATGATGAGGAGTGGGACAGCATTTGTAGGAATATTAAAACTATGTCACGTGATGTGAGAGTGCGCCTCATGCAGTTCATGATTATGCATTGCTTCTATTGGACTCCCTCCAGATTGTTTAGACTTGGTTTGAAAGACATACTTGTTGGAAATGTAATTACTTCATGTCCTATGGTCCTGTGATAAGGTCCAGGAATTTTGGACTGGGATACATGATAACCTATGTCAGACTGCAGGGACCCAGGTTTCATTTAGCTCTAGACTATTTGTTCTGGGAGACGGGTCAATCCTAAGCGGAATACTATAGATAAGCACATTAGAAGCTAGTTTAATAAAAGCCAGACAGAAGAATGAAGGGGTGCCTTTAGTTGAAGAGTGGGCTTGTATGATGGCTATAGTGGCAGGATTTGAAAAAATGTGAGATTAAATGTGTTGACCATGATATTAGTCTGGTGTCTTTAGAGAAGTGGGCGTGGTTGGCTGATGGACAGGGCTGTTGACACATCACATGAGGGGGCGTGTTTGTATGATGCTGACTTAGCCGAGGCAAACGTCAGGTGTGGAGATGGATTGAGGAATTGATTCAGGAAGCAAAGGCAAACCACACGCTTCTACACGGAGAACACTATTGAAGAAAAAGACATAATGTGTTCATGTTGTAAAGTGTATGTTTTGTATTTTGTTTAAAAAAAATGTTAATCATAAAATAAATCTTCTTGCCGAAAATGGCTCTTTTGATAGTAAAGGTTGCTGATACCTGTTGCACAGTAAATGTTCAAAGTTAAATTTTTTGAGCACTTTAAAGGATAGGCTTTTTTAAGTCTATATGGTTGTGTGTTTACATGTATCTGTATGTGTATGTGTGTGTATGCATGTATATTTCTTCTCTTTTTCTTTGCTTTACATATGGGTACATGAATGTATAGACAGAGCTGTCAGTCTACAGTTTACTACCCTCTGTAATACCATTCAAATTTAATTTGTTATTTTTTAAAATATTCAAATAATATTCAAATATGTAATGCTCAAATGCAGCCTGTTATAAATATGTACTACACTACTCAGGCTTATGCATTGTCAATGCCACTATAAGTATGTGGTTATTGTTACATGTTCTTTCCACTAGAGGAACTTCCAACATCAACCTGGACTTGAAGGGGATCTACGTCATGGCGCATTGCATTTCTGGCAAGCTGCTCTGTTTACATTCATTTTACACCACTGTGTGTCGCCGACAAACACAAATCAACAGAGAACTCTGTAATGAAACATTATCTAATAAGTGTATTGAAGCAGCTGTTGTAGAGGCTAATGTGCTCGGTTAGCACAATGACATCATGTTAGTAAGCACAGCCAAAACGATTTGTCATAAACTAGCTAAGTAACGATAGTGTTAGCCACGATGCTAACGGCATTGAAAACTAAGCCAAACGGTGCTGTCACTACAATTTTTGTGATTTATAAGCAACCTGTTTCTTGCAGATTGTCACATTACTGAGAATACAACTGTTAGAAAGTAATATAAGAAGTCAAAGCTAACTCTGCCAGCTGTAGGGCAGCTAACATTAACTTTAGCTGTCTCCATGAAGCTCCCAGCAAAGCTCCTATAACTCGCGACTCAGTTAGGAAACCAGAACGAGCTAACTATTGATAACATAAGCATTTTGGCTCGTGGATATCGATTTTAAAGTTGTGTTAAAACTATTTCCCGTCCTTCTTCCGCAGCCTGTAACTCCCCCCGTACTAACGTTACTCTGTACGTAACGTTAGCTCACAATGCCTTGTGTTAATCACTCCTACTTATTGTTCATCAGACGTGAGAAGGGGGAGATTAACTAATGTTAGCCAACCTATTTATAAAAAAAAAAAAAAAATCACATTCGAATAGTAATTTCAGCATTCGATAGTATTGATTTTTTTACTATTGGAATTATATTTGACTTTCGGAATTCGTTCCAACAGCCCTAATAGGCATGCATGTATAAGTGTATATATATATATATATATATATATATATATATATATATATATATATATATATATATGTATAAATATATATGTATAAATATAAAAAGAAGCAGAAAGCGGAAAGAGGAAACAGCAGACTGACCGAGCGAGGACTCAGACACAAGTAAACATAGGAGCTGCAAAATATCTATTCTGAAGCTGTAGTGGGAGCGCTATAGAGAAACCTGCGAGCAAAAAGTGAGAAAACAGCGAAGAAATGGCCAAAACTGCATAGCGCCCCTTTAATAAAAAGAATAGGCTAAAAATCTTCTCAAGTCTGCCTTAAAACAATAGCCAGGTCCCTGTATGAAAATTGAAAGAGTTATTGTAGAAGTAGTAGTAGGAGTAGTAGTAGTAGTAGTACTGTAGTACTAGTACATGAGTAAAATCCTGTGCGCCCATTACTGATGATAATAGCCTTGATTTAGCATTATCTTTTAAAACAGCCTGAGTTCTCCTTGATTGTTCCGTGCAGGTCACGAGGTATCCCTTAATGGTAGAAGTACAACAATGGTAGAACGATGTGAATCAAATGCTATGACATTCACAGTCACTGCTGGGAAGACACTGTACAGATTAACCTAGATTTAAACCCCAAATTAGTCATCGACATCTGATTTTAGAATCTGGCTGAATTTTTGCAAGATCAGCCATAATTTTGTTACTTTTAAGTATTATTTGGGGCATTTGGCCTTTATTTGATAGGACAGCAGGAGACAGGAAAGGGAAGAGAGAGGGGGGACGGCATGCAGCAAAGTGCCGCGGTTCGGACTCGAACTTGAAGGGGGTTGCAGCACTTGATTGATGAATAAACTATCTATTGGAGGGTCAGATTTATTTCGGACAGGTCAGAAACATTGGTCGGCCATCTGCAGTTTGACCAGCCATTTCTCACATGTCAAGAGATTCTTTATACATTTTAGTGAGCTAGATTTAATATTATAGGAGTAATACTTCCTATTCCTTCATATTCATTTTTCTTTTAACTTTCTATTCTAAAATATAGTTGCAGAAAGTATCTTTCTAATTTGTGTCAACTCTTGTGAGGAAGCAGCCATTTTGTTTGAATCAAACCTTTTTGGAGTTCCAATAGACAAAACTAATCTGTGATCCCATATTTAACAGTGTGAGCACCCACATCTTGGCCATTCTATCAAAGCATTGAAGTCAGACATGCCAAAATACTGATTAAAACATTTAGTGTAAGTTAGCCAAATTTACAGGATTCTTATAATGTACAATTACACCAGATCTAAACCCAACTGACAGCTTTGGCAGGGCTCCCCCCCCCTACCACCATCAAAACATCAGATGAGGGAATCTCTTCTAGAACAATGCTTCAGTAGAGTTCAAAAGACGAGTTCCACAGACTTGGAATCTATGACAAGAAGAACTGTAGTTGTTCTGGAGGCTCATAATGGAACAACGCCTTACTAACATACACTGTATGTTGGCTTTTCTTTCTGTGATTGCGACACTATAGGGAACTAGTTTCCCTATTTTTTCCATTATTACCCCTGAAAGAGCCTGCTGACATAATTAGCTCCTAAAGAGGCAAACATAGCAGCTTGTATTAATTGCAAATAGCACCGTCAGTAATTATAGGTAACCTAAACATGCAACTCTGCATGCTTACTGTGTAACAAATGACTTACAGTCAAGCCAAATTGTTGGAGTTAGAGTTGTTTAACAGATTTAAATTGAACAAGATGAAAGTTTAATGATTCACATGAGGAAATGGAGTCTTTGAAGCCGAGAGTCATCTGATACAGAGAGGGAAAGAACACAATGTTCATTCTTTGGTTTTGGACTGTACTTGATTGTGTATAAATTAATATTTTGTCGACATGCAGCAATTGCAGCACCTGATTAAAAAGCTGTTAGTTTAAAATGGGTTCCATGCTTCCTGCTGTCAGCACGGTCGGGGTGGTGCGGACGCAGCATGATCACCGCAAACTGTTGGTCATATTGATTGTGGTCAAAACGGAAAGAGCAGCAGTCTGAGCAGCTCCAAGAACAGACTTCTCTTCTGTACCCAATCATTGAAATAAACTGCGTCTGCTATGTTACAAAATCTCAGAGGTGTACGTCGCTCAGACCCTCCGCACACAGTCACCCAGGCCGCAGTTGCATAATATCGCCGTCCACACCGCCCCGACCACGCTGACCGCAAGAAGCATGAAACACGTTTAACTGTCCCTGCGTTCCAATACCCATACTACTATACTATTTAGTCTGCCAGAAAAAGATTTAGTATGTCCCAATACATAGTATGTATAATGCAGTATGCCAAAAACATCAGGATGTCCTACTGCATCCAGTATGCAAGCCAGCATGATGTTCAGGCTATACTGACCCACAATCCCTTGTGCCGCATATATGAGCAAAAGGGTCAAAGTTCATGGCGTAATGTTATGAAGAAATAGTAAGTCCCAATTGTATGCATACTGCATGAAACAGTACGTACGTTGTAAGGGCAGCTGCAGTACATACTAAAAGTAAAACGATAAAGTATGACAGAAAATCCCCAAGAAAAAGAAAAGAAAAGAAAAGGTTATACACACCGACAACAAAATGAAGGTCTCTGCTGGTTTTCTGGCATCCTTACTGTGAAAACAAGACTTAGGGTTATTGTGCTTGGCCATGAAATAGCCCTGCAATTAACCACCCATTACACCCGTAGCAACGTGTCATTTTTAGTTCAGTTCAAAGTTCAGTTTGTGTACTGATCAAACAAATGAGATATAGTGTAAGTAAGTGAGCTTTAGAGGTGCTGGTCCGTGCACTAGGCTAAGCTCACCGGTTGCTGGCTGTTGCTTCATGGTATTGATCTTCTTATTTAACTCTCATCCTCGTAGCAGGCTAATGCCAACCCGAACGAGGAGACACCGGAGGCTGTGTGAGAGAATAGTAAGCACGACAAAACGAGCCATTGTTCATGCTAGGCTAAAGGCTAACCCCAGCAGACCAGCTGTCCCAATTGTTTCAAAGCAAATGTCTACTTTTTAGACAATAAACTGGACTACTTTTTTTTCACACACAATTTCGTTACTTTATCTACTGTATATAGATTGATCACAAGAAAGCATCTTATCTAATATTTTAGACTTGAATTAGCTGCAGCCCTGAGCCTTTGGCTACAGTAAATAGAACATATACCCATAGAACATGCATACGCTTGTGCGTTGGCAGAACAGCCAATAGGAATGCTCTCTCTGAAATGACCTGTGATTGGCCAAGGTCTCCCGTGACAACTAGATAAAGTCTCCCAAGTAACTAGATTTACTAAAGCCTTTTTCCATCTTCGTAACATTGCCAAAATCAGGAACATCCTGTCTCAAAACGATGCTGAAAAACTAGTCCATGCATTCGTAACTTCCCGGCTGGACTACTGTAATTCTTTACTATCAGGCTGCTCAAATAAGTCCCTCAAGACCCTCCAGCTGATCCAGAATGCTGCAGCACGTGTTCTGACAAGAACTAACAAAAGAGATCACATTTCTCCTGTATTAGCTTCTCTGCATTGGCTTCCTGTAAAATCCAGGATTGAATTTAAAATCCTTCTCCTGACCTACAAAGCACTAAATGGTCAAGCACCATCATACATAGAAGAGCTTTTAGTACCTTATTGTCCCACTAGAGCACTGCACTCCCAGAACTCAGAGCTACTTGTGGTTCCTAGAGTCTCTAAAAGTAGAATCGGAGCCAGAGCCTTCAGCTACCAGGCTCCTCTCCTGTGGAACCAGCTCCCAACTTGGGTTCGGGGGGCTGACACCGTCGCCACATTTAAGAATAAACTGAAAACCATCATCTTTGATAAAGCTTATAGTTAGGGAGTGAGGAGTTGCAGCATAGTAGAGTAGAGTAGAGGGAGGCAGGAAGTACAAGCCCGTTCCGGCAGGGGAGAGTACGAGCCCGGTCCAGGGCCCCTCTCTTTAGCCTGCCTCTCTTAGTTATGCTATTATAACTCTAGACTGCTGTGGGAAGCTCCTTCCAAGGACACAATGAGCCGCTCCCTCTTCTCTCTTTTCACTTGTCTCCTTTTGTGTGCATCTTAGTCCCAGAAATGCCTGTTACTAACCTAGCTCTGGGGAGTGTCTCCCCGGAGTCCCTTTGCTTCTTCTTCACCCAGAACATCGCCTTGGAATTGGGTGGCACCTACACCGGGGTCCTGGGTGCAGCTGACGCTATGGACTTACTACACCCTGCTACGCTCTGCGTTTCCCCGCAGTGTCCGACTGCGTCCTGCCGCGTCCAACCGCGTCCACCCAGGCTGCTGTGCCACACTACACCCCGTAACGCCCTGCTGTGCCCTACTATGACATGAACTACTATGACTACCATTGTGATCACTGCTTCACTATCTTTATTATGACTATTATTGCCACCATTCACCACTCCCCCAACTGGTGCCGTCAGACACCGCCTACCAAGAGTCTGGGTCTGTCCGAGGTTTCTTCCTAACAAAAAAAAGGGAAAGAAAAGAGTTTTTCCTTGCCACTGTCGCAATAGCTACTGCTAATGCTTGCTCTTGAGGCAACCACTGTAATAGTTGGGGCTTCGTAAAGTACAGAGTTTGGTCTAGACCTACTCTATCTGTAAAGTGTCTCGAGATAACTCTTGTTATGATTTGATACTATAAATAAAATTGAATTGAATTGAATTGAATTGTATACAGAGCCAAGGAGGATATGCTAGTTTTGCTAGTGCTAGATGCTAGTCTAGTTTTCTCACTTGACACTTGAATTACCATATGCTTAAAGATTATTATAGAATTTTAGCCAAACAATGCCAAAAATAAACTGCCTTCCCCAGCTTTAACTTGCTACAATACAGTCGGTGAGGAGTGCTTTCCCATCAAACATCAAACAGAGGAACAGATTTATAATACACACCTCATTGACTGTGCAACTTTATAAGCATACTGTTGTATTAGGAAATGTACCTGAATGTGCGAACATAAAAAAAGGTTGTGTAACCTTAAAAAAAGGTAGTGTGATAACTCATCTAGCAGGTATTTGTGCCTGAGGGAGAATCCTGTGCTGGGTGAACAAAGTGATCCAGTTAGGTGCCATGTCAATTATTTTGTCCCAGATGATAAAAATACAGTACATACAGATAAAGGAGCTACAGCCAACTACTACAAAGACATGTGAGAGAGCTGCCAATAATCTGTCAGCCAGTGTCAGGGCGAATTACCTGTGCATTTGTTACAAAAGTCAAAAGGTGAAAAAACCACAAACATCACTTCTGTTTTGCATGTATGTTTCCGTATTTTGCATGTGTGTGTGTGTGTGTGTGTGTGTGTGTGTGTGTGTGAGAGAGAGAGAGAGAGAGAGAGAGAGAGAAAAAAGAGAGAGAAAAAGCAGGAGAGAGAGCTGCTTGTGAATTATAATTTCTGGTGTCCCTCAGGCTGACATCCCACTCTCACCTATACACACATACCTAACTAGAACACCATGTAATGAACACATGTAATTATGTTTAGTAACCGCTTCAATGACACATCATATTACTACAATTTGCTGCAACAGCGTGAAAACTCTCAGAAGATTTGGTAAGGCTTCCAAAAGAAAAAAACATTTCTCCCATTTCTTTAAGTTGGTAGCGTTACATTTATAATGCATTTAAAAAAATAAATGAAACCAATATCATACCAGCAGGCTCATGAGCTAAAATTAATAAAAGTACTCTGGTGAGAGGGTCTTGTTTTGAATATTTTGAAGCCTGCATTGTTTACACGTTTCTTCAAAATGAGTCACAATGGCTCCGAAACCTTTTGGTGTCATTTTTAACTGCTCAGTCATAAAATGCCACACAGCAGATTTACAGTCTGTGTTAGTATTATCTGGCTATATTCTAGGCTCGCTCTGTGCTTGCCCAATTCTCTCATGACATCCAAAATCTCAAGCTTTTTAAGCCTTTTATTAATGGATTGCAGAATAGCAATTTCTACCTCCACTGTTGGTTCGCTATCATCACTGTCAGGGCACGCTCTTTGGTCTGGGGAGGGTCTAGAATCCTCATTGATATCCTTAAGGTCTTCCCAAAAGTTTTAATCTTTCTGAGACATGTTCCCGTTTGCTTTTTAATAGCTCTTCAATAAATCTCTACAGCTCTTTAATAGACCCATTGAACTCCAGATTGTTTGATCAGAGTTCAATCAGGCCCTGTAGTTTGGGCCAGCCAACAACATGCTGTGGAAGCAGAAAAAGGACTTCCAGGTGGCAAGAGGACAGAGGCAGAGGGAATCTACTAAAAGAAATGCCTTTTTGCAATTGCCATCCACAACTCTTGACAGTAGTATATAACTTATCAAAAGCACTCAAGCTGTATATTTGATTCTTGTAAAAAGCTTGAAAAATATCAAAGACATATTTAAATGACATGACAGAAACATTGTGGCTTAGCCCGGACCTCGGTAAGGGGGGCCAGGGGCCTTCCTAAGAAGCTCTATTTTGAGGCTTTTTATGCAAATGTGCACCTTAATATATACTAGTGAGAAATTCACCAAATTGGCAACACTGTGAGTCTGTGTGTATGTGTGTGTGTCAGGTGAATGCGTGTGAGTGAGCGGGAGGGGATAGCTATGTTTGCCAAACAAGATTCAGTGATTGTATGAGCTCATAATTCATATTTAAATATGAACTATAAAAGTCAGAGGCCAAAAGGTGATATGTTTGAGCAGCACCTGGAGTCTATCTGTGTCTGGCTGGCTGGCATCTTAACATTTAGAAATTCTACACTAGGACACACATTCACACAGTTACACATTCACACCTGGAAGCTGCCCAGTACAACCACAGTCTGATTTGCTGGCCACTGAGCAGCTCCACTGGAGCGGTCGGGTTAAGGGCCTTGCTCAAGGGCACCTCAGTAATGGTAATGAGGGAGGGGCCTGTCGGTCTGGGGATTGAACCGACAACCTCTCGGTCACAAGCTTGCTTCTCTCATCTTTAGGCTGCCACTGCCAGTTGCAGTCCTACAAAGGTAGAGTTATTTACGCATTTAAATAATGCTTCATTTGTATTATCATTTTAGTGGTTTTAGATGCATTTCCATACATGTTTCTGTTATTGACATTCCATCTTGCACTTTTACTGTTTTATGAAGTGCTGCTTGTTCTAATTTTTGTATGTCGTGGGGGGTAGGGTGGCTTACAATGGTTTCTGATCCAAATTCAAATCTTCAAATCTTTTAATCTGGAAAGCACTTTGTGCTTAATGATTAAAAAGTGCTATACATAAAATTATTATTATTATTATTTAAAGCTTCTGGGTTCTGGAAGTGTGGTTACAGCAATTGTGCAGGGGTAGCGAGGCCTGTGTTGGTGGGGACCAAAGTGATATCTTTTCATGTGGCCCAAAATCCCTAGCGGCGCCCCTGCCTACAGCTATTGGCCATCTCAACTGAGTTGTTTTGCCTCTTTTAACATCACTTGTAATGAAAGGGTTAATAAAGCATATTTGCATTTGATCAGAATCCACACAAACAAGGAAACAGCTTAGGGAAAAGGGCATTTGATGCTGAATGTGTGTGTGTGTGTGTGTGTGTGTGTGTGTGTGTGTGTGTGTGTGTGTGTGTGTGTGTGTGTGTGTGTGTGTGTAGAAAATCTAAATACATACAAACATAGAAAATCTAAATACATATGTACTGAGAAACCCGGTTACCAGTGCACACCAACATGCATGCACATAAACAGCAGTGTGGAGACATACAGGAGAGTCCTGCTGCGTGTCAGTGGAAACCTGTGGTGGGGAAAATATTTGGCTTAGAGGCCTGGAAGACAAAACAGCAGAACCCAACCAAACTCCTGGTCCAAGTCAGGACGGAAGAGAGAGGGAGCAGCCTCAGGGCAAATACCAGGCTGCCTGGCTGCCAAGAAGGAGATATTTCTGCCCAAACCTGAGGACTTCATAGGCCAGGATTAGGTAAAGCTAAATTTCACACATAATTGCTTAGGTTTGGGTTGGGCGAAAAATATGAATAGTAATTTAACAGTCAAAAATAATCAATTTGATGGTTGGATCATGGCGTGTGCTCAGTTTAAGTCTTTTCAGGCAGGAGTTTTTTTTAATTTCATGTTACTGTTTAAATATGTTTTTATGTGTGCACCATCAACCAGGGCAAATTCCTAGTAAGTGCTACTTACCTGGCAATACATCTTTTTTCTGATTCTGAGTCTCACATGTTCAGCTATTACCTGATTTTGGCTTATCGACCGTCAAAAAAAGAAGCACTTTTCAAATCAGCTCCAGAACTGAACGTAGCAATTTATTTGATTTTGTTAGTTGTGTTTGTTCAGGCGCCCTAGATAAAACACACAGAGAATTTTCAAAGATTTTCTAATAAAGAGAAAAGAATAAAGTCAATTCAAATGTGAGGTTGGTTGCACAGACAGCCAATGATGGTATGCAAGTCTCAGTGTCAGCTAATCTCAAAATCAAATGTTGAGAGCGATGTTTTGGCCAAACACATCAGGAAAAATTGAAATGTGCCACCCAGGAGTCCGTAGTCCAGTTTGCCCAGTTTTCGTGATACGCCATCCAACAGTACAGCCTGCCTGTCAAATCACAACCTCTGGTGCGGGCCAGTAGTTCAGGTCCAACCTGAAATGTGATACGGGGGTCGTAAAATACTGGACTTAGTTAAATACTGGTTTGTGTGGAGGATATGGGGAACAGGAAAATGGTTAAGGTATCATGGACGTGGTCTGTTTTAGTGTGACTCTGAATTTTGGGGTAATGGTCCAGGGCGCCAAAAGAACACTTAAGAGCAGGAAGAGTGCCAAAGAGGAATGCACACAGGCCTGTTCGAGACTCTTAACTCATGTTAGTGAACTGGGTTCAGAATAGATTTATACTCAGGGTTTGAACTTCCCACTAAGTCGTTTTACTGCGGCTTATTTTTTTGGTGAGTGCCCTTCAGGTTATCGCTTTATTTATTTCTTAGATTTCCTATTTCCGAGAATGCCTTGGACAGTCCACAGAAAAGAGATGTTGCTTTCAAATTGAACAATTCAACTAGGGAAATTACAATGTTTTCACTCTGTTGTTATTATACACATTACACACAGGCCTGAAATACACACACATGCTCAGTACCTGTACATGCACTAATGGAGAGATGTCAGAGTGAGGGGCAACAGCTGTTGATGGACAGGCGCCCTGAGCAGTTGGGGGTTTGGTGCCTTGCTCAAAAGCATATTGGCAGTGCACAGGAGGTGAACTGGCACCTCTCCAACTACCAGTCCACCACCGTTCTTTGTTCCGTATGGGGACTTGAACCAGCAACCCTCCGGTTTCCAACCCAACTCTCTACAGACTGAGCTACTGCCACCCCCACAACCAACACATTCTCACTCCCATTGCGTAAAATACTAACGATAGGTCAGGTGCATTTGGCGTTGTTATTGACGCTAAAAGTCTCCTTTAGCATCATATCTAAATGCACTTTATCTAAACGCGCTTGGTCGGGACTTTTGGCGTCACTTTTGACGCAGTTAGGTTAAGGAAAACGAGCAGTTATAAAGTGCTTCACAAGGTGGAAATAAAAGGAACTAGAGACTGAATACAATGCACACACACACACACAGAGTTTGTGGCACTATCTTTGTGGGACCCGTCATTGACATAATACATTCCCTAGCTCCTTACCATAACCTTAACCATCACAACTAAATGCCTAACCTTAACCCTTACCCTCACCCTAACCATAAACTAATTATATCCCTAATCCTACAGCCAAGTCTTAACCCTCAAACAGCCCTTTAAACTTGTGGGGTCCAGCCTTTTGGCCCCACAAAGCTGTCGGGACCCCACAAGTGTACTGGACTCCCGGTTTTTGGACCCTACGAATATAGTTAAACAAGCCCACACACACACACACACACACACACACACACACACACATACACACACAGTCAATTATAATGGAATTGACCACTGTGAAAAGTAATTTGTTGACACTGAACCTAAACTTACATTTGTGACACAAATTAAAAACTACCAACCTCATCTCATGTCTATTAGGGTGATTAAAACTGTGAAATTTATGTTCAAAGTAACCATTATTCTCTGGCTACATGTCACGTTACAGCTGCTAAAGACAAATTATTCACACAGAGTCAAAGTTCAGTTTCGATAAATGTATTGGTTTATTAGGCAATTGCAGTAACAATATCATCAGTAAAATAATCAAAACACTATACAATCACTACTGTGATGGGCCCAATCAGTTGCCAATTATAATGGGTTCCCACACAATAGAACTGCTCCATTTCGAGCAGCTGTGTGGAGATTTCTTGTCAGACAATTGGGTAGGTATAAAAGGTACCTGCAGAACCTGACCACAAACAATGGATAAGATCATAGTAACTTTAAGAGATGACCAAGGTGCTGTCATGTTAAGAGTGAATAGAGAAACTGAGAAAAACTGTGAACTGGAAGTCAGATACCTTAATACCATTATACATTTCTCTGCAGTTATTCCACAATTGTCAAGCGTTGTCACCCAGCCTCCTGCCTACAGTTCCCACCACCCACACTCAGCCAGTAACATTCACCAGGAGCCCGTTGCACCAACAGGGCTTACGCCTAGTCTTAAACTAAGTAGGTCTTAACTCAGCGTTCAAAGTCCAACCTAATAGTTACGCCAGTTGCACCATCTTGGCTTAAGCCCTCTTTTCGCTAAGACCAGTCGTTATTCTTACGCCTAGTCAGTAGCAGGCATAAAGCCGAAATCTAAGCACGTTTCTACACACCTTCCCAATTCAGACTCTCGCTGCCTGTATGGACGACCTGGAGAGACAGCATTCTCTTCCAGGGCGGTACAGCCACTGTCCGCACCGACTAAACCAGTAAAAGCCGGGGAGTCCTCTCCAAATATATCACACAAGTGACCACACACTATAAACTGACATTTTAGGGGGAGGACCCCTGCCGGTTGGATGCTTTTTTCTGAGCACTGGTCTTTTTTGGCTCTGCTCAGGAGGTCTTTCCACTTTTTTCGTACATCGCTCTCTGTACGAAGGCTGCCTGAGTCAGAGCAATCGTTGATCTCCTCCGTTATCCGTCTCCATTTTGTTTGTTTCTTTTTGTTCGTTATAATGTTGGACTGCTTTTCTGTGCTAACTGTACAGCTCTATCAATTTTCTTATCTCAAAGTCAGTGAAATAGTTCTGTGGTCATTCACATGAACACGCATCGCTAAGACCAAGGCGTAGTTAAGCCTAGGCTTAAGTTTGGTTGGTGCTAACGACGTGAAGTCAATTCTATAGACTGGTCTTAACAAAGACCAACTTAGAATTCAATCACAGCACAACATTGCTGATACTGGAGCTGACCAGAGGCCGTTTCAGGAAGAAGTCTAAAGCCTAACCCTGAACTCTGAGTTGATTTACCCTGAGATGGGAAACTCTGAGTTTTCGGTTCCAGAACAGCTGGTTTGAGTTGGTTCAATCAACTCAGAGTAAGTTGACTCAGAGTTAGGCACATGCACCACCACTATAAAAAGGCAGCATGAATGGAGCCATGATACTATGATTCACCAAGGCAACAACCAGTAAAAATCGTTCGGCATACTTTACCCCAGTAGAATTAGAAATTCTCATGCAAGCGTACAGCGAGTATGAACCCGTCATTCGTAAAAAGAGCAACACAGCTGCTGCAGCAAAAGAGAAAGAAAAAATTAGTGCTCGGGTCAATGCGTAAGTTCCAATATAGTGTTTTCATTTCATATTTAATTTACACAATAATTATAATTTATACTTTTTATTAATTCCCTGTGGGGAAATTACAATTTTACACTCTGTTTGTTAGAACACACTACACACAGGTCTGAAATACACACCCATGCTCATATTTAATCACAAGAATAATATTACTGTTGAAAACTGGTGGAATGGTATTGAACCTATAATCTATTTCATTTAGGTGCAATCCTGCGGGTGAAAAACGCTCGTGGAAGCAGCTGAAATTGAAATATAAGAACATAGTTCAAACAGGTAAGACTGTAATAGGCTCATGGCTGTACCTTATTTCAATCACATTTTAAATATGAGAGTAAATATTCATTGGCAATTTAAATGTGCAGTAGCTTTATCCCCAACAAATTTTCACATACATAAATGTCCTATCACCTATCCCGTTTTGTTAATTAAAAGGGCCCATTTAAATTAACATTTGACTTCTACTCAGCCAAAAGAAAGAAGGCAGAGGCCCGCAAAACTGGTGGAGGACCAGCACCACCACCTCTGACAGAGGCAGAGGAGCTGGCCCTGAGCCAGAAGGAAGGAAGGCCAGTGGCTGAAGGAATCCCTGGAGGGAGCTCTTCCTCTGAGCCAGCCACATCCCAGGACACAAGTGCCTTCATAAGATGTAATAGGCTTATATGTATCTTCTTTTATTCCTATATATATTTTATAGATATATTATTTCCCTTTCATGGGTTTGTCATTTGCCCCAACAGATTCTGATGGTGTTATCTCCCTTGTGGACCCTCATGCCACAACAGAACTCCTTGCAGCTGTAAGTAGACAACTAAATACTCCAGACATGATGCTCATCTTCAGGATAAAACAGATAAAAGAGGACACATTGTCACATTGCTGCCACAGAGAGGGATCCAGACAGGCCGAGAGGTAAGATATCACCACTATGTTACTGATAGTCATCTCCACATTCACAATTCTTAACACTGCTGTGTGGAATATGGAGTGTGACATGTATGACTGGATATTCTACTTTTTAACAGAACATGGCTGGGCAGCAGGAGGAGGGTCCATATTTATTCCACAGCACAGATGAACACAGTGAGATGTGCAACAACTGCCAGAGGTTCATTCTGTGGAAATCATGTTCAACTGTATGATTTTAATGTCATGATTTTATGTATTCCCAGTTACCCGTGAAGGCGTTGAAAAAAAATTATCTAGAAATTGTATACTTGGACCGCTAGATTCAGAATACATCTGGAAATAGAAATCCTGAAACACAAGTTAGAAGTGGGTGCATGGTCACAGGTGAATTGTGTTAATTATTGGAACAATATAAAAAAAAACCTAACTGTTGCTTTTGTATATTTAGGAAATAAAGAAGACCAAATAAAAGTTGAATTATTTTTCTTTATTTGGGTGGTGCTTGTGCTTTAGTTAGTGAATTGATTCCTGCATTTAATGTCTCTGACCGCTCTTCCGTCCTGGAAATCTGCAGGGTGGATGGGGTCCTCATCAGGGTCCTCTATTTGTAGGGCAGGGTGTTGCTTTCCTATAATTGTGGCAATATTATGGAGAACAACACATGCCACAATAATGTCACAGGCCCTCTCAGGGGTAACCCTGAGGTGATGTAGGCACTGGAAACGAGCTTTCACCAGGCCTTTGGTCATCTCCACCCGGGCTCTAGTCCTGCAGTGGGCCACATTAAAGTTGAGTTTGGGGCCTGGCTCAGGGTCAGGGTAAGCAGAGTGGGCTGGCATGGGTAACCCCTGTCACCCAGCGGAAGGCCTTCAAACTCTCCTGTAATGTATAGTGTATACATGTATGTGTATTTAAGGAAAGAGACAGGTGATTAATACTGTAATACTGTACAAAGCTTTCTGAAGGAGCAGTGATCGGAATGTGTGTGCCATCAATGCAGCCAATGACATTGGGAAATCCTAAAAGAAATTCAAATTACTTATACCATTCTGATGTTGCAGCACCAGGTCATTAACCAAATTATAATTAATAATTATTCATTGTAAAGGGTTTTACATTATTCAAATTCAGTCATGTGGAACTCCTATTTAATGGCTCTCACTGGTTTGTGTCTAGGGATCACTACAAAAACGTTTAAAAAAACGTTTCAGAGCGAGGCACACTTTTCTGACGGCTCTGCATACAGTGGCTTTACTGATATGCTCCGCATCACCAATGTTATAAGAAAACTGCTGTTTGCAAAAACACGTAATGCAACACAAAGAATCTGCTGGAATGTAAGAGCATGTGCACGATGGGTGATGTTAGTGATATGAGGACGGATAAGGTTATGTACATATCTGATGGACTGTGAAGAAAAATGATACCGCTCAAATAGATAGTTATCTGGAAATAAAAATAGGCCTCAATATTATCTCCCAACGTATGTTTAACTCCCTACGAAGTAATACAGCTTCTTCATCAATGGGCTCCTCAACAAAAGGACATCCCATGTTTGAGAAAAAACCTTTTATTGTCTATAACATAGATATTCAACAGGGGTTCCGGGACCCCAAGGGGGTCTTCAGAGTTGCTGCAGGGGGGCCACCAAATTATTGTTCAATAGTTTAAAATACAAAAATAAAAACTTGAATCCAACATATTATTTGTAAAGATTAATTTTTTTTATTTTTCTTTATTTACACAACATTGATGATAGGCTTACTTAGCCATCCACAGATACATTTAAGCTTAAGGATTCACTGTGCCACAATCTAACATTAAAACATGATGTATAAATATAGGAATATGTCAACAATTATATTATTATTATTTTAATACCTTAGTATTGTATGCCCCATAAAAAGGTATGTGTGAAGGCTTATGCCGCCCTACATGTTATTGTAGGCCCAGTGTAATATGCAATTTATATTTTATATTCATATTTTATACAATATATGTAGTAAGGGGTCCCTGCTCCATCTCTTTTTTCAACTGAGGGGTCCTTGGCCTAAAAAACGTTGAAGACCCCTGGTCTATAACGTTACCTAACAGAGTTAATAAACCGACCCTATTTTATTCATGCCGATAACAAACTGCGCTAAAATGCGCCTCATACAGACTGAATGAATGAATGAGGAAATGAAAGAGCGCTGTGTCAGAGGGACAAGACTGAGAGAAACTCAAGGTTTATTGAAGAAAACCCGCTCCCAACAAGGTTAAGTTCACAGACTCAGTTACCATAGTAACTAGGGATGTCCAGATCCGATCACGTGGTCCTGATCGGACGTTACCTCCCGATCAGGACTCGGATATATATGTATATATATTCTCATTATTTTTTAACACATCTATAGTTATGCGGTGGCACAGAGTTAGACCCTTTTGACTCCACACAGAAACAGCAACGCATGCGGCATGACATCACTTTATTGCAGAGACGCTATTGGTTAAATGCCGGCAAAGTAGAACACGGAAGCAGCTTGAAGTGGGAAGCGCGAGTATGTCTGCGATCTGGAGGTATTATAAAGTTGATGACAACAACATTGCCATAGCAAACTGTGAGATATGTAACAGAAGTGCTCTGTTTGTTAACAGAGTTGTTGAATGTTAAAATAAGGTGAATTAAATAAAAAATAAGGAACATCCTGGATCTGTTTTTTCGCTCTTCTTTATTCTTTTTTTATATATTATAGAAGTATCGGATTGGGACTCGGTATCGGTAGATACTCAAAATCAAATGACTCAGACTCGGACTCGAGGGCAAAAAAACCTGATCGGGACATCCCTAATAGTAACTGACTCTAAGGTTAAGTTACCTCACTTTCTGAAACGGGCTGGAGTTACCCCTCTCTCTCAGTTTTGATTAACCTCCCTTTCTGAAACAGAAAACCCAGAGTTTCCCTCATCTCAGGGTTAACAAACTCAGAGTTTTCACTAAACCTGCTTTCTGAAACGGACCCCTGGACATACCAACACATCTACAACAACAAAACAGCCTTACAAAAAGATGGAACATGCCTTCACTGCAAAAGGATACAAATGAAAAATTAAGAAAGAAACTGCTTACAACATACAAAAGGGCAAAAGACAGATCTCGGGCAACAGGAGAGGGCAAAATCACCTGGGAATATTACTTGAGTAAGTGCCTGCTCTGTATATACACCTTAAACGTTTCTGAAAAGTTATTGATCTTCCATTATTCCTGTTCAGTATTTTGTCACCCACAATGTAACTATAGGGCTTAATCAGCACAACACTGGTGAAGGGGGGAAATTGTCATAGCAAATGAGTGTGAAAATACCAATTTGTACCTGTCTTGTTTGATTTTGACTGAAATTCCATTGTGTCCTTTTTCACAGCAAATTAATGGAATATTTGGTGGCACCATTATTTCTACACCACTCTTCCCCAGTCAAACTCCATCCGAAGTTACTCGCATAACTGTAGATCCATCCGACGCCGAAGATCAGCAGCCTGGTCCCTCAACTGCCACTCACATCACACATTCAACTGCACACAAAAAGGGCAACAGTCAATCGTTTTACGAAACCTACCAGTCCCATGCTGAGGGGAGGACAGCTACTTTGGAGTTCCTGGTGAGGCCCGAAAGTAACAAGGTGGAGACGACTGAAAGAGAGAAAGAGGTCCCATGAGAAAAAAATGGTGTCCTGCATGGGACAAAACTTGTCATAGCGCCGCCCAAGACGATTGTGATTGGTTTAAAGAAATGCCAATAAGCCAGAGCATGTTTTTCTCCCATCCCAGAATGTTGTGTGGACCTGCCAGACCTTCCTCTGCAGCGCTGTGGACGAAGGTCTGGCAATGTGAGACTAACTTACAGTAAATGATTGAGACGACGGGAGTGCATCAACTCTAGTAAGACTCATGATTTAATTCCGATATTGGACATTTTCTGCGACAGTGGTCGTTAGGATTCTGAATGTACACAAACCTTAAGAAGAGTAGTATGTGATGCAATAGATAGGAGATCACACATTTTCAAATAAGAGCAGATTGCTGACTTCATCTTACATTCCTACAGGGAAAAGAGCTGTCAGACTTTCAAAAGTTGCAATACACAGTTTTAATCGAAAACCAACCTCTTGTTTTCATCATTTCTGTGCACCAATGCTACACTGGCAACACAATTATGATGGGTTTCCTTAACTGACATTCCAATATAGATGGCCTAGTTATTCAGAACAGTTCAAATACGATGTCACTCATGAAAGAAAACTGTAAAAAGAGTTTTTCGAGTATGCATCATTTGCAGCTGTAATTAATCTCTACAAAGTAACTTGTTTTCCTCTTTGTTTTTCCTCTCCTACCAAATGGTGACCAATAAACTCTACTGCCTCTTGGAGTACAAGTCTTTGTTAGTCCATGAGCAGCTATCCAAAGCTCCTTTTTTAAATCTTATTTCTGGCAGTACTGTGGCATTCTACATCGTGTCAAGTCAGTATCCAAACTACACATGGAGAGCACATTCCACATCAGGAGTGTTTCAGCGAGATTATTGTATGTCATCTATGAGACATCCCAGGTTGAACAAAGCACAACAGGCATGCCAGACACAGAATATTTTAGCAAATATAAATTTTCTTGATGCAGACATCTCTGCCGTCTAATGTGTTTTAAATCTAAAAATATAGGGAAAGAGACATCCTTACTCTCCCTAGGAAGGCCAGAGGTTGTTCATACATCTTATTTATGTTGGTGATGTATTATCACATAGGGCCTCAGCCTTTGTAGAAAAGCAGAGCGGCGTCATGAGAGCAATAACATGAGTTCTTATTTATATCTGTACCCATTCTGTTCTGTTTTCTGTGAACTTTGATGAAAACTGACCAAAAAAAGACCAAAACCTCCACTGCTAATGTGGAACTACTGCTCCCGATACTGTGACTTCTGCTGTTATTAGTAGTATTACCTCCTCACACTAGCACTGTTACTGCCAAACTTTAAATGGTAAATGGTAAACTTAAAATGAATTAGTTTGTGGTAGATACAGAAAGTTCAAGTGCTGTATCGCCTCATTATACCTGGACCTGGCCATATAAATATATTGAACTTTTGAGTTTGTGTGTTTATTTTTAACAGCATGTGTGTGAGTATCGTCAAAGTATTATTCTACAAATTATTAAAGGTGATCTATTTTATAGAATTTTCAGGTTCATACTTGTATTTTGTGTTTGTACTAGAACATGCTAACATGCTTTAATGTTCAAAACACTATTTTTCTCATACTGCCCATGGCTTCTGCACCTGTCCACTCTGTAGGAGCGCCAGTCTCTTTAAGCCCCCCTCCCGAAAAAGCCCAGTCTGCTCTGATTGCTCAGTAGTCCTAATCCTGTTGTTGTTGTCTCTGTACAGTCGGGAGAGGAGTAGAGGCAAGAGGCATTTAACAAACAAAATGGAGACGTCTGCCTCAGAGCCGTCGTTTAAAAGCGACGTCAATTAAATATGACGTGCGGCACAGCTGCGTCAGCTGTTCAATGTTTTGTCACAGCCTGTACTTTATGATCTCTCAGATGAAGAAGAACAGTTTTCAGGACAACTTCTATATTTACTTTACTTTGAATTCAATTCACAACGTGGCAAAATGTCATAAGAATGTACGTGGGTCATACATTTTTATCATATTTATTAGGGGGTGCACGATTCAGAAAATGTCAAGATTCGATTAAAAATCAATTTTCGATTCAAAACCGATTCTCAATTCAAAAAATGATTCACAGTATGTAAATGTAGTTACTTTTCCCATGTGATTGCAGTAGACATATAATTTAACATTTTTTTTAAATTAAATTTAAAAAAATAAAAATATGAATTGATTTTTGGAATTCTATGAATCATTTTGAATCGGCAGAGCTTGAATCGCGATTCGAATATGAATTGATTTTTTTGCACACCCGTAATATTTATATACACAGTATGGCTATATATAGCCTTTATAGGTTATTTTAGTGTTAAACACTACAAATGTTTGTATGAAAAGAACTATACAAATATTTACAGTATATTATATACACACAAACACACAAATGCAATCTATCTATTATTAAAATTAAAATCATCCACCTCCACCCACCTGAATGAATTATTTTCTCTGATTTAGAGACCCGGCTGGACATTTTACTTCCCCTTCGGCACTTTTTTAATGATGTATGATGTATTGTATTAACGTATGAGTGTTTTCTATTACAATTTACTTTGATGATTAGAGAGGCTGTTTGTAAACGTTTCCATCCATTAAAAATGTCACTGCAGCTCATATTGTCGGACATTTAAGCAGCAAAACTAACAACTACTAACTAAGGAAACAGAACTAGACCTTTTGCTTCTGAAATGATCCTAATGAAGTTGAGCTGCCGTTTCTCAAGCATCTCTCCACATGTTCACATTTTAGAGAACATTAATAATATTTTCCTTGTCAATTGTATATTATTTCACCCACCTGCTATTAATCAAAATGTTAATTTGTATGATCCAACTGATCCGTTGATTAACCACGGGACCGCAGATATGCGTAAGTGATCTCTCTCTCTCTACCCCCTTTTTCCTCTCTCTCTCTCCCTGGCACGCCTCTTAGTTTACATGCCACGGGTGAAAAGACTTCATTGGTGTATCCTCGATTATAGGTCCCCTGGGGAGCCTCCTCGCTCGTGGTGTGATGTACATTTTAGGAATTGGGACGGCCTTCAACATGGTGCGGTGAGAATGTTTTCTGGGTCACAAGCCGGAGGATCGGGGATCGAGGAGTCGAGGACGTACAAGCACGTTACTGCAGTGTTTACTTTACATTTACTGCTAAATGTAGCTACATGCTAATGTCAGGGACCTCTGTAATCTTGGGTGCAGATGTTGTTCATTTCTCCCCAATTTCACATTCCTGCTGGAACATGTTCAATTGTGTAGGTTTGGAAGCTTTTATTGGGGATTTTCCACAGTAGAAAGTGCTGGTACACTCTGTACAGTCCACTGCTTATGACATGTAGCTACTTGCTAACGCCATGGAAATCTTTAAACTTGGTTGCTGATGTTGTTAATTTCTCCCCAATTTCAGATCACATTCCTGCTGGATCATGTTCGGTAGTTTAGTTTTTGGTTTAAAAGCCTTTATTGGTGTTTTATCACAGTAGAATGTGCAGCTGTAGGCTACAGAGCATCTCAGACAGAGGGTAAATCCAGGCGCAGCAGCCATGGGCAGTATGAGAAAAATTGATTTTTAACGTTAAAGCATGCATATTCTAGTAGAAACACAAAATACACGCATGAAACTGAAAATTAGCATAAACCTTTAAATAGATATGCAGGCCAATTATTAACACTAATGGGCACTAAAAGTAGTCTATCGACCAAACTGCAAATCTTGTACAACTCCGTAGGCAGCAGGAATAACATCCACGGGCGAAAAGGCTGGCTAACGAGTCTACTGCATTAGTCTGGTTCTATTTTGATCGCTGGATAGTTTGGTATGATGTGAAAGCAGAGTAGGTGGGAGAAAGCTAAAGCCTTTGTCAATGTCAGACTTAGAGTGTGAGCATATAACTGTTTCCTGGAGGCAGTGCGTACCAGTGTTTTGTCTAACTAAGTTTAAAGGCAAAAGGGTTTCTAGTTGTTTTGAATGTCAACACTGTGAGTAGGCTACTGTATGTAAAAAGCCTGCCATTATAGCCTTCTTCTCCTCATAATCATTTAAGTTTTTACTTTGTTGTTCACCCAAGTACAGGCCTGGCAAGTTCATAACAAAACATCAAAATAGACAAGCCGTTCTCACTCCGAACTTGTAAAATACAAACGTTTGGACAGTGGCTGTCAGCGTCTGAAGCGACGCAAAAAGCTCCCTTCAGCGTGTTTGTAGAATGCACCAGGGAGAGCAGCAGCTACAAAGGTTTGAAGATGACGTAGCACTAAGAGCGACTAGGGTAGCGAGGAGTACGAAAGCCCGAAAATCTGCATTGGTTGGGGTGGTGGATGGGTCAAACAACACAGGACTTTCACCCAGGAGACTGGGGATCGTGTCCCGCGTGTCACGTTTCCTAAACCCAACCGTTGCTTTCTTCTTTTACTAAACCCAACCGTCCCGTTCTTTTTTTCCTAAACCCAACCGTCCGTTCTTCTATTCCTAAACCCAACCGTCCCGTTCTTCCCGCGTAAACGTAAGCCCACCCACGACCTTTTCCTTAACCTAACTGTGTAAAAAGTGACGGCAATAGTCCCGACCAAGGTCTGGGCAAAGCCCCAATGTTTATGTCATGTTTACTTGTATCGCTCCACCCAACCCAACATAACATAACGTCAAGCATATTTTTTGGAATTCATGAACAATTTTCTGTCAAAAACAGCAGGGGGAGGCACTTAGAGTGTTTGCAGCTTGCAGCTCTCTCTTTTTCTTGTTGACTGTCTCCTCACTCCCCTATCATTTCCTTTCGGAATTAGGGCTGAAAGTTCTACAACCACGAAAAGCAAGCAGGCTAAGAAACTGAACTAAGTGACGGGTTCTCATCCACTTTGTTTCAGTGCTACGGACAGGGCCACACCTATTCAAACACTGTCCATGGTCCTGAAACAACAGCTAACCGCATCGTGTATCTAGTGGTCTTTTCTGACAACAATGCTAATGCCAGTATTTTCTCCTTTTGATATTTCCGTTCCGTGACGGAATGTCTGTTTGTGTTTTGGCCTGTGTGTTGTTCTCAACTGCCCAGTTTAACAGCCAGGCCGGGTTGCCAGATATATCTGTAAAAACGCAAACCCAGCACGCTACAGCAGTAATGTTAGTACATCCATGAAAGCAGCAAACAAACGAACAGGATCAACGGAGATAGATTCTAAAGAACAGAGACTTAACAAACCCTGGGTAAATATTGGAGATGTATTTGAAAAATGGAGCCAGCTTACTGCCAATTTCCACCGGCTGCGTAACGGCTGCGGATCCGCTTCGGAACGGCAGCGGAGTCATTAGGTTTCCATTAAAGTCAATGTGTGTATTTCCAGTGACTGCAGAACGGCTGCGTTCCGACTCCAGCACAGCTCCGGCGGTCCGCAGCTGGTCATATTTCCCTGCACTACACCTTGAAAACACAGCACAGAGTTGTTTCCCCTCTACTCCTCTGGATGGAAACAAACTGTTTTTAGTTTTGTGATTCTATTCTACGTGAATTCGAGAGATCTTGTGGGTCCTCGTGACTACAGCTGTCAGTAATGGCCGCAGCCGCAACAGGTAAGCATTAGCTTCAGGCTAATTTATCACGGGACGGGCACTCTGCGTGAGCATGTGCTTTTATGTCAATATAGCCAGCATGTAACGTTAGCTATGCCGCTGTACTATGAAGTAATGTCTGGCTACGTGAGACAAGCGTCTAGCAACATTGTTGTGGATGCTGCAGTCTCAACCTCCATGAACTTTGAGTATGGGGAGGAGGGGGCGAGGAAGATGACTCTCCCAAGTATTTTGAATTTGTACTGCAGTAACTATTTTAAACACTAGTAATACATATTGCACCTTTAAGGGACAGTCTGCTATTTTTCAACTGGCTCTGTGTACTTCTGTACATGCAGATGAAAGGTACCAGTGCCTGGAGGACCCCATTTATTCGCAGGCAAGAAAATCGGCAAGTTTCCCTCGTTAGCGTTTAGCTTACCGCAGCGCCATTGAAACTAAACACAACACTGGCTTAGACATTTCATCCTCCCCAGCTCCTCCCTTCTGTCCAAATATGGTAATGTTTTGGCTCCAAAATACCAAGATGGGGAACGGTGAAAATGCAAACTCCTGGCTTCAAAACAATAGTCCACAAACCAATGGTAACGTCACTGATGCTACATTCATTTTTATTTACAGTCGGATATTACCACAAGACGAATTTCAATTTCAAATCAATTTTATTTATAGTATCAAATCCTAACAAGTGTTATCTCAAGACACTTTACAGATAGAGTAAGTCTAGACCACACTCTATAATTTACAAAGACCCAAAAATTCCAACAATTCCCCCAAGAGTAAGCATTTAGTGCAACAGTGGCCTTTTTGGCAGAAACCCCGGACAGACCCAGGCTCTTGGTGGGCGGCCGTCTGCCGGTGCCGGTTGGGACACAAAGACACTGATACAGATATACAGAAATATGATTCATAATAATTATAGCAGTTGGTATGATGAACAGTGGCAATAATAGTAATGGAACTATGACTATAAATAATAGTCATATGTTAGTATAGATACAATTTCACACAATATTTACAAGATTGTTGAAAATATTTTTTTAATTGCAATACATCTGTCAGGATTAGTTATTATATCTGTAAGTTGTTATTGAAGTGGGGACAAAAACTGATCTTAAAAACGGGATGATTTGATTTTGAGATTGTTTTGCTCTTGATTGTGAGTTTGTGATATAGTGATTCAACTGATGGGAGGGGGAAGTCAGTAATCTGGGATGATTTATTGACTGTGTGCTGCAGTTTTTTGTAATACAGCTGTTTGATTGTTTCATGTTAATCTGTTTATTATTAGTGTTATCACTGCTACAACTGCTACTATTTCTATTACCACATTTGCTTCAACATACTTCTAATTAAACCTTTGATTGTTTTTGGAGATTTTTCAGTATTTACAGGCTACATAGCAGTCACTACATAGCATGCCACATATGATTATGAGCTGGGTAGTCTATGTCCACGCTGTTCCGCTTACGGGATTGCTCCGGTGCCGCTGGAAATTCCACCGGATGTCCGGTGATATGTTACCTTTCTCTTTCTTTGTGTTGTAATTTTAAACTCTGGTTGATTTATGAAGACTATGGTTAACCAATCTGAGTTTTCTGTTGCATGACTAAAACAACTTTTGAGCATGGATATTTTTGCAGCGGCACTGAGGCTCCGTCCGGCACTTAGTGCCGTCCAAGACGGTTGTGGTTGAGAAATGCCAATAAACCAGAGCATGTTTTTGTCCCATCCTGGAATGCTGTGTGGACTAGCCAGACCCTCCTCCATGGCGCTGTGGAGGAAGGTCTGGCAATGCGAGACTATGACTATGACTATTCGGTTTGAAATGCAATTTGAAATGTAGTTTTTTGCCTGTATGTCCACAGGTGTTTTTAACATGCCACAAATGTCTATATGAATTAATGGAGGAACAAAAAAACAAAAAAAACATGTTTCTTATAGATTTCATCACTCCTAATGTTTTTCTCGTTTTTCTTCTCCAATGTTTTAAGTTGTGGCACTACAGTTTCCATCATGCGTTGGGTGATATAAACACAAAGCTGTGTAGCTGTGGACTACACGTGAGCCCCATTTATGGCCTATATATTTCACAACCACGCATTCTGGTGATCCTTGGTCCTCTCACACAACACATCAGTCAGCAGCCGTTATTTAACAACAGCACCTGGCAAACGCTGCCTGACCACAACACAGCTGGGGTTTAGTGTGCCTGCACCTTCCATCAGACCTCTGACACCAATCCTTGACCCAGACCTTGAACTGTCAGCCCTGCTGTGCCTCTTGCTTCCCTACGTGACAGTGGATGATCACCAGTTTCCTGCAGACTCAGATGACCAGTAGACCCCCATCCTGTGGGCCTGAGGGAGGCTTCATGGATACAGACTAAAGTACACGCTGGCACACATATGTCTGAACAGAAACAAGACTTAGTGTAACATGCATCCCTTCACGTTGAGCTTTATAAGCTGCCCATGTTCCAACATAAACAGCCACGGAAAGTTAACACAGGACATGTACAGTATGATGGGATGACAGGGACTGGTCAGTGTTTTAAGCCATAGAAATTAAATAAATAGAAAGGCCATTCCCATTCAAATCAACGTATCAGAATGGTCAGAGGGTCAGCTATTTTTATGTGTACTAATTTCTACGGAGCCCCTAAAGGGACATGGGGAATTATTTCTTTTTCTGGTGCGCACTAGATACTTTCTGGTGTGCACAAGAAACCAATCTAAGGGCGTTTTCACACCTATAGTTTGTTTGCTCTGGTCCGAGTCAGTTGCCGAGTTTGAAAGGCGCTGATTACCCGATGAACTGCAGGTTTGGTAAATACGATGTGAGCTGAAGTATCAAAGCGTGCGCTGATAACGCTACATTTGAAAATGTACGTACATCTGGCCCTAAATGAGGGGAACTCTGTGTGGGCTGCAGTATGAGAGTCTCTTCTGTTTGCTGGCGGACCTGTACAGTTAGGGCACAGGCAGGACGTCCTGTGGACACTGAGCCAGAAAGGACAGTGTCACGGCTGAAGGGTGTTAACCACGGCTGCTCATCACTTCAGCTGAGGCACAAAGTGATTTCACTGTAAAGCCATTATCATTTCATCATCTTCTTGGCCGTCATTCCTGTCATCATCAACACACACACACACACACACACACACACACACACACACTTCTCCTGCCCAGCATGTGCTCGAAGGCATACTGAATGGATTTTTTAAGCCAAAAAAAAGTAAACGTTTTCACTGTTGCCAGGGGAAACGAGGCACAAACAGAGAGAAAGGAGTTTGATGCACAGTTATTTCTCTCCTGAGTTCACATCCTCTCTCAGCAACCACACACATACACATTCATTCATTCAACTCAGCCGTACATTCTACACATACACCAGCGCATAACATGAGCCAGGCCGGGCGCCCTCTCGGCTTCTCCTATCCCTGGAGAGTCGCAGGCGTGTCCAAGGAGGCTTTTCCAGCAGAACTTGGGGTATTTTCCAGAGCTGGCCTCCTCTCCATTAGCCTGGCTGGTCTACAAAGAGGCTCTGGCAGTAAATCCACTGCTCAGCTTGTTATGGCGCAACAGCTCTGACATGGAAGAAATGTCACAGGGCCTTGCTGCCAGACCACAGCTAATGGCTGGCTAAAGACGTGAACGAGAGCCAAGAGGGGATTCCTGCAACGCACACGTCACCACAGCAGAGGAGGAGAGAGAGGGGAGAGGGGGGTGGAGGTTTGAGTATATGTCACAGTGGGTCATTATGGATCCAAGCCAGGGTAGAGCTTTTTCCTATGTGGATACGTGTGTGTGTGTGTGTGTGTGTGTGTGTGTGTGTGTGTGTGTGTGTGAGAGAAATAGTTTTTGGATCCATGTTTAAATGTCAAACCTTTTTTATGTTGGAATGTAATTGTATTTGTGGGGACAAATAAAGTACATTACATTATCAACTCATTGTTGGTTTTGCTCTGCACATGAGATTTGTTGCCAATGAGAAAGCCAATCAAGAGCACACCTGATTAGACTAATCAACTGTTTAAAGACTACTAAGGTCAGCTGATTTAATGCAGTGGTGGAAAAAGTATTCAGATCATTTACTTAAAAAGTAAAGTAGTAAAGTAAAAGTACCAATACCACACCGAAAAAATACTCTGTTACAAATAAAAGTCCTGCATTGAAAATGTTACTTAGGTAAAAGTATGTAAGTATCATCAGGGAAATGTACTTAAAGTATTAAAAGTAAAAGTACTCGATGCAGAAAAATCCTCCCATTTTAGAAACTGGAAAGGATCCAAACTGTTGTGTGTTTAAAGGGGTGGTTCAGAATTTTGGACATAGGACCTCATTTCCAAGTTAGCCAGTGTGTTATTTATCAGTGAAGACCGTTTTCAACACTTTTCATCCAGTCCTTCCAGTTGCAGAGTTCGCTGGTGCTAGGCTAGCACAAGTCAACAGTAACTGCTAGCCTGCCATTAAAAACAGTCTTACCTACTCCACAGTACACCCGAGGCAAATAAATTATAATGCCAGACTATCGATGTAAATGTCAGTTGATAGAATAATGTTCGAAATAAAACTACCCTTGCATTGTAATAGTTATACTTTGTTCCCTGTAGTTGGTAGCATAGGCTACAGCAGCGGCGGAGTGATATTACCTAGGCTACCGAGAAAGCCGGTTTACATGACACGCAAGTTTATTTATCTGCCGTTGTCATCTCCACAATGCATTGAACTGTATCGTTATCTCCACTAACGTAAGTCTCAATCTATCAGTAGCAGCTAGGCTAACGTTAAGAAAGGGGCTAGCTTTATTAGCTAGAGCAGCCTACCAAAAGTTGTGTACCTGTTCATCAGTAGCTGTTGGTGCATCTGGAAAAGACGGATGGAACCGCATTCGTTGTCAGTGACTTGTGGTCCTTTAGATTGCGGGGTTTTTCAAAGTCGTCTGGTCAAAAATGATCACTACAAATTCACAACTTGAGTAGAGTCTCCGCCAGTGTCTTGATGTCCAAGCCAGCAACAAGAAGCAACAGTTGGTTCCTTTCTGGATCTCACAGTGGAAATTTGTGGAAAGTTTTTGGTGCCCATCTGTTTGATTTATTTTTACAATTTCTAAATGCACACTGAAACACCATGTTGCCTAGTCCTTAGTTTTCAATCCAATGCTTCAATACCAATGTACTAGGCTACTACTAGGTGTCACCCAACTTTTGGATTCATGTAAACAGCAAAATTTCAAAGTGGCTTGTTTGGTGCATTCCTCTGGTCCATGTAGCTCTCAGTCTCGGCCCCCCCCATTGCTAGCAGATGGGTCTGACCCAACAAAAATCGTGACTCGGGTATGACTGCAGCCTGGAGAACTCCTGTCTCATGCCCTCCCGGCTAGTGCTGTCCCAGAGCTTCGACTTTAAAATAAAAGCTTGCGTCTGGTCCGCTATGTTTTTGTACTTTGGTGTTTTTGAACTAAACAGTACGGCAATCATGCTAATGAATACAATTATTTTTTCAAAACATGTCTTAGTTACAACACGATGGAGCTAGCAAAGCAGTTTTCTGTTTATATGTGGGGGCAGGATTTATTCAGTTTGGGAAATCCCACAATCTCTACAAAGCTATAGCTCAAATTGTCTGGCTGACTAAACAGGGGGGACTAGAAATCCTGTCTGCTTTGTTTTTTTGTATTTCAAGAGCGAATTGCTCCACAATATGAATACATAATAATTTTGCTGGTAACCGTTGTTGTATAATCACAATATTACACTTGAGGAGGCCTACACTTCAGTGATGTGCCTTTCGGTCCTCAAAATTAAACCTTCTAATGTAATATGGCTTAAATAAATGTCAACGTTAAACGCTGATGCAGTTTTAAATGTTTTATGATTTCAGAAAGGAGGTTAACCAATATTTTATATTAATCCTAATTTTTATTGTCAAATATCCATAAATGCAGCTTTCGAAATTATAGAAGATTAAAAAGATTTAGCCTATAATAACATATTGGTTAACCTCCTCTTATCTAAATTTTAGATATCAGATCCCCTTCTAATGGGAAGCATGAAAACCTTTTTATTGTAGCGTACTCTTCTGTGGTCTCATATGTTATAACTGTAAAAATGTATTCATTTTAGTATTATGTGGGTGGCTAACCTGACAAGCCAGACCCACATGGCTGCAAATTACATTTGCTGCCGCTAGGGTGCCTCTAGATTTCTAGACTAGTGGGTGGCTTCATTGTTGAGCTATATTTTTTTCACTTGGCATACATTTTTATGTTACGCTTCTCCTTTTTTTCTACTGTTATGAATTTGCAAATAAAGCATTAATACATTTTTTTTTAAAGTCATCGCAGGTTTCATCAAATAAACAACAAACATCAGGCAGACAACATTAACATCCACAAATCTGCCAACTATAGGCTATGTATGGCTATCGTTAATTTAAGATTTTAAACAGTGTTCAATTAATTGCATCATGCTCACTAACTTAACCATGACTTAATTTAGAAAATAATTCACGATTTTGTATTCTGAACATCTGAATTTAGCGTTGGGCACGCCCAGGCATGAAGTCTCCAGGCTGCAGCACTCTTGACAGAGCCTAGCCTACTGTTTTACAATAAGTCATTGTATCAGTTTTATCTGTGTACCAAGTATCACAGCCTATTACAATGTAAGCGTTACACTGCATTCATACAATACTCAATATTGATATCGTTATTCTCTCCACTAGATACACCGGCTCATTGAATCAATGAGCAATGAATAGGATAGGAAGGATAGGAAGGGTTGCCACTGCACAGTTCATGTGTTGAATTTATTATTACGTAGTGTGCTTTGTTGAATGGCCTCAATGTTTTGTTTTATTTCATGTGAATACTAATTTATTAGGAGTAACTTAGTATTTGAAGTAATGCAGTAATGCAGAAAGTGTGCATTTGGTTTCCATACTTATTGTGTTTCCACAACAATGTTAAATCTACTGAAATGGCCACCATCTTGGTGGAGTGTGATGTGTAAGATGAGAAAGCAGAGGTTAAGTCATGTATGTCATGATTGTAAAAAAACATCTTTGCCAAGCGCAAACCAGTACAGAAGGCATCAATAAATTGTTGGGGAGGGTCATGCCTCTTTTCCATATCATTTTGAAGGGTTATTGAAAAATGTATTGCTGGCGAAGGGAGGGTCAAGTCTATTTTGACTAAAGATCCCAAAACTGCTCCAGTAGCCCCTTAAATGAAAAACGAACAGTCCCTAAGCGTCGAACGGAGCCACGGTGCCGCTGCAAAAAAGCCTTGGGAAGGAACTTGTTTTGGTGGAACGTGTCCATTCAAAGGTTGTTTTAGTCGTGGAAGTGGAACGTTGTGGATATAGACTACTATATGTCATACCACATCGGGAGCGTTCAGAAGCCGAGCATTTGGCTGCAGATTTAGTTTTGGTCATTTTTCATGGATATTTGTGTTTCTACCATAAAAGTAGTGCGCACTGCAGCGATCGTGGTAGTGTAGTGATGCACAGGTGGTTTATTTTGAAATAAAGATGCTCTAGCCCTTCCACTTCCTGCCCAGCCTGTTGAAACGCCCCGTGGAGCCATGAAAAATAGACCTGGCGCATATTTTTAGCGGAGCAGAGCCGCTTCTGGGATGCTTCTACAACGCGCTGCATCGTGGCCGGTGGAATCACAAACGTTGTCTTGAGTGGCTGCGACTGCTGCCGGAACGCAGCACAGGCACGCCTCGTGGAATCTAGGGGTTAATAAACTTGGCCAATAAAGCATGCACACATACAAATGCAAAACCTTTAAAAGTAATTTGTGGTGTTAACAATTAAGCTGTATCTGTGTTGTGTGTATGGTGGAGCTGTGGATTGAAATATATTGCGCTCTCAAATTGCACGGGAGTGAACACATTTATGCTATAAACACACACACACACACACACACACACACACACACACCTTTGAGCATCATTCAGGAAGAATGAATCTAAGCTGTAATGCATGCAGCCAGTGAAGCATCACTCTGTGGTAACTTGACTCTTCACACACACAAACACACACCCACAGATGGTGACATTGATCCAGTCGGGTTCCCCAGTGCAGAGCAGCTCCCTGATCACTTCCACATGTCTGGCAGTCCAGGTCCTGTGGGTATTCCCCCCACCTTCTGCTATGACATTCACTCATGATTACCTCAACATAATCAGCATTTGTATGTTAACTCTGCCCTTTAAAAAAAAAAATGTTTTTGCTCCCTCTTCACTTTTCCATCCACCTGCCAATCTGTTTTTGTCTCACCATGTCATAGCCACTAGGTATTTACGGCAAGACAATTTTTTTCTTTTAAGAGACAATGTGTGCAGTCTGTGTTACTTTCAACCCATTCACCACAGGGTCTGCATCATGGATTGCTGCCTGTTGCTTAAGAGTCTTTCTGTCAAGGTTAGTCACACTAGGATCCAGGAGCAGACACAGAGGCAGTTGTTAGGAATAAACACAAGAGGTTAATTTAACAATTAACAAAGAATGTGCAAGGATGAAGTCCTGTAGACGGGGGGGGGCAACACTAGACTGGGTAGGCCGTAGTGTGTGCACCACGGAGGATCTGACGCAGACTGAGTGAAGAAGCCGGTGTTTATTACTGCAGGGGTTGATTAGTGGAATCCACTTCTGGTGTGTAGGAAACCACAGGTGATCTGATGAGGAAAGAGAGGAGACCTGAGGGCCACACACACACACACACACACACACACACACACACTGAACAGACAGACTAGTGACAGACAGGAAGGGGAAAAAACAGGGAGGGGAAAATGAAAGAGACTCAGGGATCACAACACTTTCTAGTTGGAAATTAACAAGTTCTACACAGAACCCGACTGATGTATTATACTCTGTCACTTAATAGTGAGCGCTGCGGAGGAAGGTCTGGCTAGTCCACACAGCATTCTGTTGGCTGTTGTCATGAATCATTCGGACATACAGCTACGGAAAGTAAAGCACTGTAATTCGTATGTATTCAACGTATTTATTGCTGTATACACCACATTGACTGCTGCTGTATAAGAATGCTCTGGGCCGCATAGGGAGGAGGTGGGATCGCATGAGGGGGGTCATAAAACATTGATTTCAAACCGGGAAGCGGGTTTGCATCCTGGCGAACACAAACATTTTATGCAGGAAACACGTGTTTGTTCCCCAGGGGTGTTTTAATCCAAACCAATGTTTACAATCATTTCCCAATCGTTCCAACATGCAGAGGAGGAATACCAATCTACATATGGCTAAGGATTTCATAGTTTTAAAACCCCTTTTCAGAACATCAGTTTTGGACCACTTCACCTGAAGCTGAGGGGAGCAGAAGGAATGCATTAAAGAGAAATTTCACAACACATTTCCTAGTTATTCATATTTTGGAACTGGACCATGATGGCTGTTTTAGCAATCGCTGCACCATGTACCATGCACCATGCAACACACACACACACACACACAGGGTGATCAGTTACTTTTATTTTACTCCCAGTGTTTGGCTCAGTGTCCAGCAGAGATTCAACAACCATATTTATTATTGCTCTGTGTGCTCTCAGGGCTTTTGTCCAGCCCTGTTCTATTAAAGAATCTCATTTGTCTCTGGCAAGTATGGATCATACCCGGAGCCCCAAGCCCCCGGGAGCACTGGAGAAAGGTAACAACAGTTTCCTCATTAGCAGTGATGCCAGATGCTGAGGAGCATTTCTCAGATTCACTACAGTCACTGAGCAGGGGCTGGATGTGACCTCTTTGGCCTGAATAAGGTTTCAAATGGCAGGTTTTGGACGCATATGTTGTTATTTTTTTACTAGTTTGTCTTGTTTATATGTCTGTATCAATCAGGCACATCATGTCTCAAAATGATGCAGAAAAAACTAGCTCATGCATTTGTTAATTCTAGGCTCAATTAATGTTATTCTTTATCCATTATCAGGTTGCTCCAATAAGTCCCTTAAGACTCTCCAGTTGATCCATAATGCTGCGCCACGTGTACTGACAACAACTAGGAAAAGAGATTGTATTTCTGCCGTATAAACTTCTCTGCAATGGCTCCCTGTAATATCCAGAAGAGAATTTAAAGTCATTCTCCTCATCTACAAAGCTCTTAATGGTCAGGCACTATCATATCTTAAAGAGCTCACAATACCCTATGACCCCACATGAACAACTCCATATAACATAGCATTAGGCCTACTAGCTTATGACGACCTTACACCAATCCACTCTCAATTCCACTGTCGCAGACTAATGCCAACCGACCAATATCGCAATGAAATCCTGAGAGTCTTGCTAGAGTTGGGCGTGCTCTGGTCGTTTCAATCGTTTGGTGTAAGGTGGTTATAAAACTCAGTCCAAGTCCATGCTTTTTCCCGTCTTGACATTCCGACAAAATCAAACGTGTTTGATATTATCGTAAGTTTTAAGTCTTGGTAGTGAAGTTAAATCATGTGAACACTGTCAACAACCAATGGGTGCGCTCCCTCCAGCACCAAACAGGAAGCAGCAAACGGCTAGAGCCAGTGTTGTTTATGGTTGCTATGGCGGGGCGCTAAGCTAAACACTAAAGACTGAAAGTTGCCGATTTTCAACCCTTCTGAAGCAGGTCATCCAACGGGAGCTTTAACGTTGGGTACTGGAGACATTAATCTGCATGTACTGTAGAACAGAAAATCGGCAAACGTTCCCTTAAATTACTAACTTACGCTAGTAGTAGCTAGCTTGCTCGTTACATTTTTAAAAATGAATGTAGTTTATGTCAGTCTTTAACGTTAGATGTGAGATGATTGTCTTTAGATGTGAGACGGTGTCAGACTTTAGTCTTTTCAAAGTCTGTTCAAAGTATTCTAGTGTATGGTAGACATTAGTTTACTGATAGAATAGGGCATGCAATATGTAAAAAAAAAGGCTATCTACAACAAATGATCTGTTGCGCTCATAGAGTGTAAATTTTGAATTTTAACAGGTTATTACAGTTCAAATATAAACTACTTTTAAACGAACGTTTGAATTTCGAATAAAAAGTGACAGACCTAAAGCTGCAATTACATGGATTCAAGCAGACTGTAGATTGTATTTTAGTGGATGAGAGCAGGATGGTAAAATTAGGTGAGGCCGGCAGAAAACACTGACAACAGTAACAGTAGATGGCATTGCCATCCAAAGTGAAAATATATTAACTTTGTGCCATCCTCCGCAACGGAATTTACAACTGGATGTTACAGAGCTCCCTCACAGAAGAACAAAACATGGCCGATCTGGACAACAAGAAGCTAATAATTTAGGAAATATATGATCAGAGATATTACAAGAAGCTACACGCATGACTAGAATAATTAAATAAAACAGCAATATTTAAATAAAAAAATGGACATGAAATAATTGTATGTAATATATTTTATTACATTCTTTTTAAACAATGTGCCGTCCAAAAGGTCTGTCTGTCTACACTCACACACACATACTGATGCATTCAGAGACATTAGATCTCATGTGGGAAGTATTAATCCTCCCTCATGTGTAATTGCATTAATTGCTTGTCTTTCTATTCTAGTGTGTGCCAATCCTGTAAGACCTGACAGCCTGTCAGACTGCTGGGACGAAGGCGCCTGCTGCCATTACAACTACACACTGCTTGCATGCAACACACACACACACACACACACACACACACACACACACACACAATTATGCACACAGCAGGATGTCAGCCTTTGCTCACTGAGCCTTTGAACTGCAGCCAGAACTTCATGTACGCTGATTGTTGTGTGTGTGTTTGCCAAGCAGGAACATGTGTGCCTCACTGATACTTTACTCTGTGTCTCTTACAGAGGTGTTTATAGAGCAGGGGACATACTTGATGTAATGACTTAATGTTGTACCTCTGCGTAAGTGAAAACTGCAAGAAGTAAAATGAGACTGACAGCAGCTCAGGTTGTGCATGAAAGTGATGAATTTTATGTATAGCCATACTGGCATGTCGGTGACTTCCATCATCTAAGAGGCGATTTTTCTAATTTATTTAAAAGAACTATAGTGAAATCTACTTTTTTTGCTGTCTTCCAGAGAGCTTGATGAGACATTATGAGGAGTTTTGTAAAAAGGAATGACTAATCTGGTTTCCACTCCTCTTGTGCTGAAAAACTGGTTATCTAAATAATGTGTGAAACTATAAATGCTCTCTTACTGCTAACTGAATAGTGTCATTCTGCGAACATAAACAGCTTCCTTTTTTTTAAGTGTTCAGAAGCCATCATGGTCACATGGTTTCATGAGATTAGTCAATGAATTCAGTCCCTAAATTGCTTTTCTGACCAAAACATATAATGTCAGCATCAGTACTGAAGAATCTAAGGCGCCATCTAATGCTGCACCAACGTTCACTGGAATTTTACAGAAATTAAACCAAGCACAGAGAGCACGGTGAGTAGTTTAGTGAGCCTGGTAGTGTGCTGCATTCCCAGGAAATATACACAGCCAAACCAACTGTTTGTTTGGAATTTCAAAATTTCAGCAATCACTGGGGGAGTAAATGGCATCAGCAACATTTGCAAATCTCTCTGATATTGTGGTTATTTTTAACCACAATATCAGTTATTTTAGGACAATCAGACCTGATTGCACCTTTGATGATAGAAAAGATCAAACCCGACAGTTTGTGTTTAACATGTAATTTAATTCTCTAGATGATGATGCATTGGTTGCATTAACTCTGCAAATCACTTCAAACTCCGACTGCACTTCTAAGTGTAGCTGCAATAACTGTTTAGATTACACAGATTCTATGGTGTGTTTCATCATGCTACCCTTAATTGTCCACTGATGAAACATTATGGCTTTCAGTGCTCTATGTGTGATCTATATGTAAGGAGATCGGGAGTGTGTGCACAACCTTTTTCCCCAGAAATATATGGTTATGGACAAATCCTTTTTTTTGGTCTGATTAGCACAAAGAAGCCCCCACACCTATAGTAGTCTCGCATTGCCAGACCTAATTCCACAGCACTGTGGAGTGAGGTCTGGCTACACCACACATACATTCTAAAATGGGACAAAAAAATGCCCTGGGTTGTTTGAATTTACTTAAACCAATCACAATCGTCTTGGGCGGCGCTAAGCTCCGGAAGGAGCCACGGTGGCTCTGCAAAATAGTCTCGGAAGGAACTTGTTTAGATGAAACACTTGCACACTGCAAAAGAAAACGCCACATTCAATATTAAATGAAGTTATCTGTTCACACAATACAGTAACGTGAGCTATTTAAATTAGCTGGATACATGGTTAAACGTAATTTACTCCGTGTGTACTTCGTCCACAGCAGTACCCACCAATCGGTCCCAAAACGTCCCAGTTAGAGAGTAAATGCCGTAAACATATTCTTTGTAAATCTTTAAAATCATTCACCGAAACAACCAAGCAGGCCTGCCTTGTTGCATGATCCAAATTTTCTTTAAAAGTGCCATTTTGAGTGTGTAGCTTGCTAGCTCAAAGTTTGTTGTTGTTTCCCCGTAGCAAAGGGATTTTGGGAATGGCAACACATATCCGGTAGGCCTTATCCTGGAAAGTGTAGCCAGGCAGCTATTGTTTTCTTCATATTTTTTATTGTATAAAGTGTGGTGTTTTGCTTTTGGTTGTTGTTTTTTTATGCTTGCCTGGCAAAGACACTGAGGAAACCTCCAACCACACCTGAGGTGCATCTCCTAATCAGGTGAGATGGGAGCTACATATGTATTCTGGGGCTGAGAACAGGGATTCAGATGTGGAAGAGACCTGAGGCGGTGCGGGGCTAGCGGGCAGTCAGGAACTACAGAGGCACACTTTGGGGGTGCAGGACGACGTGCAGCAAGACGGGATAAAGGGGCAGGCTGTCGGACAGCGAGGAGTACGCCTGGCCAAAGGCACTGCACTGACGCACTGACCAGGAAGAGTCAGCAGGACAATACAGGTGCCACTTTCCCCCTTCCCCGCGTGACAGGGTAAAGACTGTAATACCTCTACAAAGAACAGACTTTCTCTATAATTATCTGGTTTACCTCCTAAAGTCCTTCTTGTTGACCTACGAGGCGGGTCAACATTGTTCTGACCCAGTTGTGCAGGGCCCAACGAGGCCCCCTGAAATCTCTCCAGTCTCCGCCCCTGAAACCTGTCCATCTAGGGATGCCTGAGCCAAGGGTGTCAATGATTGTCCCACACCGTGGCTCGGGGCTGGAATCCACTGTATCATCTCCTCTTTTAAGGATTGCTTTAACTAAGCAGTCCATCATCTTCCTCCGCCTAGCCTTCATTCCCCAGCTCTTAAGCCTCCTATACCAACTCAAAAATTGTCAAATTGGGTTTCAACGCACCTGCCTCTGGAGCTCCTTCTTCACCCAGCCTGCAGTCTGAGTAACATGTGGTCCCTCTATTGCACTAAATAGGAAGTCAAAACATGTTTTTGCCCTTCTGTCAATCTGTGAGCCCTGAGAATTGTCCAGCTGCCCCTTTATCCTGGGTCCAGCTCTGCCATCCAAACCAGTCCCACTGACCGTCGTCCTGCCCACTAGTCCGCTAGCCCCGCACCACCACAGGTCTCTTCCACATCTGAATCCCCGTTATCAGCCCCAGAACACATATGTAGCTCCTATCTCACCTGATTAGGAGATGTGCTTCAGGTGTGGTTGAGAGTGTCCTAGTGCCAATCCCACACCTCTCCCTTGATTAAGAGATGCGCCTCAGGTGTGGTTGGAGGTGTCCTTAGACTACGTTTATACGTGGCCAGCTATTTTCATAAACGGACATTTAGAACCTCTATGTTTTCAGAAAAGTGTTTGTTTACACGTACCCGTGTATATATGCTGTCAATGCTGTCAAGAGCATGCCACACCTGTAGGTGACAGTGTAACAAGAAGCTCAAGCCCACGTTAGCCAATCAGAATCCCGAAAATAGCAACAACAGCAACGACTCACTTCCTCTTTCTCTCTCTCGGCTGCCTAAACCTCCGTTTGTCCCAGTTTACATGCAAACGAAGTTTTCCAAAATCTCCACTTTGGCCGGAGTTTTTAGAAATAATCGTTTTCTGTGATAAAAACGGGGTTTTCATGTAAATGAGAGGCCAAACCGCAGGAAAATATCTGTGTCTTCCCTTCGTGTAAACGGGGCTTCAGTGTCTTTGCCAGGCAAGCATAAAAAACAACAACCAAAAGCAAAACGCACACCTTTTTAGTTTTCCGTTTCATTTCGTTTTTATTAAGTTATATTCATTTGCCAAAGGGTATACATTTCCTACCAACATGGTACTTGCTGTCCAAACTAACCCCCTTCATCATTTTTTACATGTCAAGGAAAATGTAATACATCTATTTATAGGTATAAACTTAACACTGTGATCATGCTCAAGTGTGTCACAACTGTAGTTTGGTTCACTGCATTGACGATAATAAGGTTGACAGTTTAGCATGTTCAACCGGTCGTACAAGACAATATAAAAACATGATTTAGTGATCAGAACATACAGTGACAGACAAGGTTGAGAATGCAGGGCGTCAACACAGCTCCTGCCAATATGCAAATTTGGAACAATTATGGTGATGTCTTGCTCTATGCCACTGTACAGAGGGACTTCAACACAATTTTTCCTATATTGGGACATCCTGGCCTTAAGGCCTGTTAACGACAAGGTTATGAATGCGGGGCGGTAGAAGTCAACACAGCTCTTGCCAACATGCAAAACTTGTGTTGACATTCTGCTGTATAGCAGCCAGGCCTTAAGGCCTGTTACAACAGCTCTCTGTCCACTCAACCAATTTTGCACATACAAGTTCGTTAGTTAGTTAGTTGTGAAAACAGTTGGGTTATGTCTTTAGTAGCTCTGGAGGCGCTTTGTCAAGTCTAAGAAAAAGAAAAAACCTAACAATGTCACAGTGATTATTAACTTGGGTTTGGGGACTCCAAACTTGTAACATACAGCCTACATTCATGGATGCAGGAAGTAGTAAAATCAAATCAAATTATAACGTTTTCGCCCTTTCGCCCATCACCATATAGGAATATAACACAGTGGGTGTTATGAAAGTAGCACCGTCTCACGCACTCTCAGATGGCCCCGACAGCAATGGTTAAATTGGGCCGGGGCTCTCCGGGGCTCAGCCCCGGCACATAAGCCTGCACGTTTGTGTCAGGATGTGCCTGCTTGCAGTCAGTTGCCTATTGGAAATATGTCACATGAAATGTAATGAAAGTGATGCTTTTGGAAACATATCTCTGACAATAAATGAAAGATTTTTGAAATGGCATGTCTATTTTGTCCCGGCGGAGCTGAGATGAGAACAATCGGAACACAGCAACAGCCTGTGCAGCACTGCAGACAATTCACCACTACGGGTCAACTACACAACGCCTTTAGTGTATACCTCGGTAGGATTAACAGATGAAATGCCTTCTCCTAAAGCTAAAAACCCTGTTCGCAACGGTGGAAGCCCGGTGCTCGGAAGCTCCAACGGCCGCTACGAGTTCATGTTGCTGACCAAGCCGTTGAACCGGTCCTGCGCGAGTGTGTGTGTGTGTGTGTGTGTGTGTGTGTGTGTGTTGTAGTAAAGAGAGAATGGGAGAAGGAAGTTTGTGTGAGGTGGACCTGGTCACCACAGACCCAAATCTTCTCAGCTGTTGCTACTGTCATACACTGTCTCTTCATGTGGCACATTATATTTGGCACATTGTATGGGTCACTTCTTATATCATAACAAGGTAATACAATGTGTAATCAAGTGATTACTGATTAACAGTAATGTAAATGCTAAATGCCCTAATACCTGTTGATACTACAACAATGCAAAGTATAGGCTCTTAACCTTGCAGTTTTGCACATATCATGTAAGACTCGATTTCTCCATTTCTTTGCACAAAACTCTCCAGAAAGTGCTATTTAATGGTTTATTTTTCTAAATTCTTTCCCAGGGGGGGCATACCCCCGGACCCCCCTAGGGAAAGCCCCCCCACATAACAAATCCCAATTTAACCCCTGCCCGACAGTATCCCTTCGGCAGGTCCAACTTGCTTAGCCAACATGATTTGGGTTAAAATAAGTTTGCAGGACTACTTGGTTAGGTTTAGGCCACAAAACTACTTTGTTAGGTTTAGAAAAAGATTGTGGTTTGGTTTAAAATAAGTTTGTTTGTAGCGTAACTTAACGTAGGTCACGGTAACATGGGTTAAAATAAGTCAACATTGACTTGGTTTCACACAGAACATGAGCAGCACTCTCCTGAGGAAAAGTCCTGTAATTTTTTGACCCATCCACCCACCCCTACCTCCTCCCCATGCAGACTTTGTTGCAGCTTTATACTACGTCATCTTACTGCGCTGCGGTCGAGCAGTTGAAAGCCTGGTGCACACGCTAAAGGGTGCCGGGTGTCGGTATCAGACACTGAGAGCCATTGACCAGGCTGCCGTATTTGACAAGTTAGGAGTGAGAACGAGTTGGTTGGGCCTGCATTACTCTCTCTTTAACTTAACTCAGCAGTGACTTTATTAAACAAATATGTGTTTGTATCCATGTGTATACTGTAAATGACTAATGGGATTAGCTTGTACATTGTGTGTCTGTGTGTGTGTGTGTGTGTGTGTGTGTGTGTGTGTGTGTGCGTGTATGTGTGTGTGTTAGTGTCTTGCAGGAATGCACTGGCTGCAGTCTAGACAGCTGATCCCCGTCTCCCTCTGATCCAAAAAACAAAACTGTTACACTCAACACTCAACGTTTCTTACGAATAAAAAGGAGGGGTCCACTCAAACTGCTCAGAACTACTCCATGAGCTATATAAACTGACACATTTTTAAAAATACTTTTTTTTTTAATAAATTTTCATTTTGAGGATTATCTGTAAACATCTACTCAGATATGTACCTGACCACTCTGCAACGGCCTGTTTCTCTCCTTACATTCATTTATTGTTTTGGAGACTTGTAATATATTCCCAGATATTTTGTCTGAAAATCCCAAGATCAAAGACAGAAATGTTTTTATTGGAATATATGGTTGACAAGGGTGACAAGATATCCTGTATCAAAAGCCAACTGCATTATTACTATAATAATAATAATAATAATAATAATAAAGAAAATACATACTACTTATATATTAAATAAATGAACACTTAAATATCCATAAAGACAGATTTTAACTGTATTTGTTTGATAAGCAATATAATCCCTATCAGCTTCCTTTCAGAATTCTGTTGTGTATTAACAGTAATAAAACAATGTTATATTGTGTCTACTTCATATTTACAATAATCACATTCTTGGGGACATTAACATTTCTTGACTACAGAATCATTAGCCAATCACATTGGTACCGTTTCTTGTAACGAAAGATTGTTTTCTTGTTCCATTTTCTTTCCTTTGCTCTTGAGGTTTCTCTTTTGTGCTGTAATTTAGTTGTGATTTGTGCCCAAATAGGACCCGTGTGAACAAAGTTAGGACGCAACTTATAAAATTAAACAAGTTTTCACTGTTGTTTTATTATTTATTATTTAATTTTTTTAACAGCTGTATAAAAGGTATCAAAATGTCTTACTTAACAAGGTAGGAGGCTTTAAACCACAACAGCATGTACAGTCAACCCGTTCTCACTCCGAACTCGTAAAATACGGACGTTTGGACAGTGGCTGTCAGCGTCTGAAGCGACAAAAAAAGAGGCCTTCAGCGTATTTGTTTAACATACATACAGAGCAGCAGCTACACAGGGTTTAGCGAGTAGTATGTAAGTTCCAAAATTGGAACAGTGATTCGACCTGACATCTCTTTGGTATGAATGTGTTTAAGTGTGTGAATCATGGTGTGTCAACCTATTCAAGTATTTATTCACTGGCTCATCAGTCCGTCCTGTTGGATCACACTGATTGCGTGACTGTGTTTCACCTGAAACGTGTGGTCACCTTAAGCTTGACAAATTTTTGTTGGTGCTGCCAATCCACTTCATAGGTTAGCTAATCCCAGCTTTAGCCGCTTAGGACTGAGCCTCTGTATATGGGCACACGTTCTACCAGGTGAGCTACCCAGGTGCCCGATTTTATGTTTACATTTACATTTTAATTAACGGCTAACTTGATAAATGGAACACTGCTCAGAAAATGACAGCATCCGTGAGAACTCCTCACCACCTGCTCTTAACCTTAAATACAGTTACAAGAGCACGTCCTGGTTGTTTACATGGTGCTGCAGCATCACTGAAGTGCACACAATAAGCTGGTGACATTTCTAAAGCATAATGATCTCAGTGACAGACACACCATGACAGCATTACTGGCTAAGCCACAGGTACGTTTGCTATGTAGACAGCAGATGATTAGTAACGCTACAAGCTTTGTCCTGTCGGTTTGAGCTGCTGGAGTCTACGAGAGAAATCTGCGACAGAAATATGCTGCTGCTCGTGGGAATCTACTACTGATGGAATGTGACTATGCGGAGGAACTCAAGCATCCTAAACATGCAGCTCACCTGAACAGCACAGCCTGGACACAAAAAAGACTAGAATAGATGGGAACAAACTATGTTACAGGCTTCTATTATTGGAGGGAAACACAAGAAACATGTTTTGCTTCCTGCTGATTCTGGGGACCCAGCCCGAGGTCTGGCCGTCAGGGGTTCTGTTTACACTGCATACTACAGTGGCAACATGGAGAATATTGACTTTAATGGACTTATTAGCACATGTTAGAGGAATAATATTGTCTCAGCAGACTTCAAAGACTAGAAAGGGAGTCTGGTTTCAGCGTAGTTGTAGTTGACGTTGTGGTATCAAAGGAGGTAAGAGAGAGAGGATTGATGGAGTGTGTGACGGAAGGAATTATGGTAACTTTATCAATACAACAATACAACAGATACAGTTGCACATTGCGTGTGTGTGTGTGTGTGTGTGTGTGTGTGTGTGTGTGTGTGTGTGTGTGTCGGTTGGGGTCTTAACCTCAGAGCAGCAGTGACTTTATTAAACAAACCTGATGGTCGGAATTTGTTTTCTGTAGCCCCTTTCTTCCCACTCCACCTGCTGTCTGGGAATGTTGCCCCACCAGCTGTGGGAAAACACACACACACACACACACACACACACACACACACACACACACACAGTCATCGTGCATGTCAGACTTGCAATAATACATCAAAATGGTCTGTGCAGTTACAGTCACATGACAGATGGAGATTTTGAATACCAGGAGTTTCTTTTAAGATATTTAAATACATTATTTGCTAAAAGTTCTGTGTAACTAATGTGTGTAAATGTAATGTGATAACTTAAACATTTAATTACAGCACTCTTTTGTCATTACTCAACAACTAAACATCGCACACAACCAGTTAGATTGTAAGATAATCAATTACATGTAAAAATGAAAAATGAAAAATGTCCTGTATAAAATAAAAAATAAGTTAAAAAATCTATACAAAATATTGATAAATAACAACAAATGAATACATGATTTTATATGACACAAACACACACACACACACACACACACACACAAACACAATGTGCAAGCTAATCCCATTAGTCAATTACAGTATACACATGAATACAAACACATAATTGTTTAATAAAGTCACTGTTGCTCTGAGGTTAAGACCCCAACCAACACACACACACACACACACACACACACACACACACACACACACACACACACACACACACTTGTATTGCTACCTTGTGTATACAGTATACCTTATTTTATTATCTTTTTCCCCATGGAATTTTGACGTGTTTTTTTCCTTCTTTCTTTCAATGTTGATGTGTTTATGTTTCTCTTTTGTTTTGTGGTATTTTGCATCTGCACAGTGTCCGACAATGTCCAAAGGCTAAAGCAATTGGTCAGTCTCTCGCAGATAGACTTGGCCTCTGTCTAATGTTCCTCTCCTGTTCTGAGTGGGACTTAAGGGTGGTGGATTCCAAATGAATCACCCAAAAAACAAACAAAACTGATTACATAATATTTTGGGGGGGATTTAGTATCAAAGCAAATTTACAATATGTTACCATTTCACACCAGCAGTCACAGGTAAAAGGCAACATAGTGTTGTTTTCCCAGCACTGCTTGTATATTCAGTGGGCAGTTGCCTGAAGAACAGTGAAAACAAACACATTCCTGTGCAGTTGTAACAGGTGTGTACAGCTACTGGTCGCTTGGTAGGAAGGCCAGAGCCTCCACAGCAGTATTATAGAAGCTACAAACACTGGTAGCCTGTGTGTTTTCCACCAGGACACTGTGATTGAACGGGAGACATCGGCTCTTTGTTCCCAGTGTCTTAGTGTTATGTTTACCCCGAGAGCACTGAGAGGCAGGGCTGAAAGAAACACATTACATTTACCCTTGTTACCGTAAAAAAGTCAACAAAGTGTTTTGTGTACTTGTTCATTTTTTGAGTATTTTTAAAAATAAGTCATTGTACATTTGAAGTATTTTTTTTTTTATCAAGTATTGTACTTTGCTACATGTTTATTGGCCGAATTTAGGGGAACTTGTGGTCGCAACTGCGCCAGGCTTAGCTGTTTGTGCTCAGTACAACAGTGCAATATAATAAATAATCAAGGCCAGGGTGAAATTTGTGAAAAAAAGCAGAGGTGGGGGGGGATGTTTTTTAATCATGCACAACAAAACAAAACATGAATTAAATCCCCCTTGCAGTAAAATGGATATAGTGGCACTTGGCCAGCCATGCCAAAACACTTAAATATGCACTTAATATTCAATGGAAAATACAGCGATTTCAAGCTGGAGAGCGGAGTTCACTTTGCAGCGAAAACAAAATACTTTCACCCAAGAAATGCTCGTTCGTTCCTCTGGAATGTCTCAATCCAAACCACAATCTTTTTTCATAAACTCAACTAGTCGTTTAGTTGCCTAAACTTAACATCGCCGCATGACGCTCAGTTTTTCTGGCTAAACTCCACTAGCACGACCCCTGAAAGGACAGACCACGGCTTACAGTCACCTATTGGTGGCTCAACAACTGCCGCTGGTAGCCGGCGTCCCGGAGCTCTGTAGCAGCTAAATACAACCACCAACTGCCGCTCGGATTTTATAGTTCTAGCGCACTATAGACTGTTCACAATACACCGCTTTACAGAGTTTAAAATACTTCTATTTTAGGTGTATAATATATGGTCTATTGGTGAAGTAGCATTGATCACTTTGGGGGGGGGAGGATACATTTTGTCCCCACCAGGGATAAAAATAATTCAGCAGAGGCAGGGATATGTAGACCAGAAAGGGGGACATCCCATGCACACCCCCGGCATTACGTACCCTGATTACGGCATTATGGGTTATGGCACAGCTACATTGTTGGTCATGTTGGTTATAGTGGGACAGAGAGGCTGAATGGACGTGTTATTTTATACGTTGAGAATTATCAAACAAAGATGTTGAATAGAGAGCAGATTGTGGAGGACTTTGGTTCTTAAGTTTTAGGGTGCTTTCACAACTGAGCAGTTTGGTCCGTTTTAACCGAACCCTCCTGTAGCGTTTCTGGCATAGTCTGGGTTGTTTGGGGGGGGGGCATGAAAACTCATTCAAACTCTGGAGTCCGACCCCAGAAAGAGAACCAAAAAAACCCAGTCAACCTTTATTTACGGAAAAGCAATTTACGGACTTATATGTGATTTGAGGGACAATAACTTCAGCTAACCCTAACCCTAACCCTAACCCTAACTGTCAGCTGCTCATATTGTTTTATCTTTTTCTAAAATATTAGAAACACTAAAGCAGAACCAGAAAACCCAAGACATTATAAATGTGGTGTTGCTTCATTATTTCTGTTTAAGTGTCTGCATGTTTTACTCAGATATTCTGTCCAATAGCGACCATTTTGACTGCGTAACGTGTGTTTACAATGTTTGGTGCGTGTGAACGCAAACCCAACCAAATGAAAAAGTGCAACAATGTTGCAATTTCACCCTATCGCACCAAGTCTACCATACTCTACGTGTGAAAGCGCCCTATGAGACAACAACACACTTTACTGTGATGGTTGTAACACTCTCCAGAGAACGTCAACGTTGCTAGGCAAAAGTGTTGTGTGCATGTGTGCACTACAAGTTGTGCAGAACAAGGTTACAACCTTGTAACCTTTGCAGCTCACTTTTTGCTGTAATATGTGCTGTAATGCAGACCGTTCCCTTTAAAACATGTAGCACAGTAACATTTTTGTTACCACTGACCTTCTTTGTACTTTTATCTAAGTACATTTGTACACAAGTAATCAGTTTAGTTTATTTTGAACATGTTTAAAAATAAAATTAAAAAATAACAGATATAGAAGAACATGTACATTTCAGCACATCTTCATCATCCAAAATGATTGTAAATGATTCAAATAAGAAATTCCCATGTTCAGAAAGGAGTAGGAAGAAGTTAAAAAAGGACAACCCCTTTTTCTATTTTTATACTTTAGTTAAATACAAAACAATTTGATTCTCCACTTTTTTATATATGTATAAATACACATACTTACAGTATATATACCTACCTACAATTGTAATTGTAATTGAGTGAACTATATTAGTACTTTTTCCATCCCTGCTGATAGGACAGAGAACATTTATGTTTATGTTCACACAAATCCTCACAAGTTTCTTCTCAAATAAGTCAGTTCAGATCCTAAACCTCCATAAAATCTCCGTTTGAGTCATGTGGTTTAGAGCAGTGTTAGAAAAAACCACCTTTTTTCCGTTTAATTGATTATCAGAGTCTAAAATATGTTTTATTTTGAAAAATGACCAGATTCTCTCCCGTCTCTTCCTCTTGACACGTGTCTTGTGATATTTACCCGTGGAGGAGGAGACAGAAGAGGAGCCTACAACTTCAAAGAATTCTTTTTTTAACAGACAATACCAGGAGCCCTACTTAAAATATGAATTTATCGCAACAGGTGATTCTCATGTGCCAAGCCCGCTCTGCATAATATGTGGTGACAAGCTAGCAAATGAGGCAATGAAGCCTTCAAAACTTACTCGACACATGGAGACCAAGCACCCGGATTTTCTGCCGTGACAGCAATCAAAACCAAATCACAATAAACTGGACATAAGGAACGCACTTTGGGTATCACTGTCTCCCGTTACCCCCAAATGAGACCGTTTGGTTGCACAGAAACAAGCACAGGGCTCCCACTGATACATCGTTAAGGTAAATTGTGTTTTTCATGCATTTTACATTTGTTTTCGTATTATATGTATATATTTTTAGATATTTGTTTTCATGCTGGTCGTATCATTTTATTTTGTCGTGTTTATCCGCCACACCTTGAAGACCGGTCCGTGAAAATATGTCTTACATGAAACCGGTCCGTGGCTCAAAAAAAGGTTGGGGACCGCTGGTTTAGAACTTTGATACAGAAAGCTATGTATATACTTAGATTCTGTATTACAAGTATTAAAGACACAACTGAATGTCTCCATGTTCCAGCCTTTACTTAAGTCCAGTTTGTTATCACTATTTCATCAGTTTTACTCGATCCTTTAATGTCACAATCGAGTGTCATTGCATCAGATGCTGTTCCACCTCTTTCTTGGGTTGCTTTGTTTAGAAATTAGATGTCCTGCTTGACGCCCTGCTACGCCCTGCACTGCTACTACTATTTTTTTCTAGTCATAGTTCTATTATGTTTATTGGTACTATAATTGCCACTGTTCATCATACCAACTGCTATAATTATTACGAAACATATTTCTCTATATCTGTATATCTGTATCAGTGTGTCTGTGTCCCAACCGACAGCGGCAGATGGTCGCCCACCAAGAGCCATTTTCTGTCCGAGGTTTCTGCCTGTTAAAAGGAAGTTTTTCTTCGCCACTGTTGCATTAAATCCTTCATCTTGGGGGCAATTGTTGGATCTTTGTAAATGATGCTCTTTTGTAAAGAGTGTGGTCTAGACCTACTCTATCTGTAAAGTGTCCTGAGATAACGCTATAAATACAATTGAATTGAAACAAAAAGGCGTGTAGTTTTTGGTCACATGTATCATGCTGTGGAAACACTGTGAAGAGGGGTTCAAACTATGATGTGCGTCATATTCTCATCACCTCTGCCACTCTTTAAAGGAGGCAGAATGACTTTCATTGATCATACCCTTCCCTACATCCAAAGTTATGGTATTATAAAACCAAAGGATTAGGTCTAACCCAGATATGTGTGTGTGTGTGTGTGTGTGTGTGTGTGTGTGTGTGTGTGTGTGTGTGTGTGTGTGTGTGTGTGTGTTCCAGTGTCAGTGTTGAGGAATGTATGCAGTTGCCACAGGTCTAAACACTGCCCACTCTCTGTGGTGTGGAAGGGTTTACATTCCCATTACAGGATATGTGTGTGTCTGGCTTCGAGTTCCCTCTGTGTGCATGTCTGCGGATGGCATTATTGCCAACTACCAACCCACTCTTTCTGTCTGGTGTGAGGCATGACTCATAACACACACAAACACATGCTCTCACACACAAATACCACTTTTGGAACAGTGCAATCAATGTCCATCAAACTTGCTGTTTAATGTGTGTTACTGTAGTAAAATATAGTTACTAATAACATTACATATTGTGACGCCGAACAGCAGCAATGGACTGCAACAATGACAATGTGTTATTTAAATAGACTTAATAACATTAACACTCATTTTATGATTATTTATGCAGGGATGCATAAATGCAAGCATTATCCTTTATGCTTATATAGTTAAAGGTACTACATGGATAATTATACCATCATTGAATCATCGCTGATTTGATTCTGAATTATGGTAAAGAAATGACATCATACCAGACTTGAACTACAGTCTCCATAAGCCTTAACATTGAAACTGACATTATGATTATGACAAAACAGACAGCACTGTCATGACAGAGATCTGAGGCAAACTGGATTTCTTTTCTTTAAGCGCAGTCCAGACCAAAGATTCGCAACGATAACCAGCGGTGAATGACACAACACCAATAGAGGACACGACCAAACCTGTAAGTCATATCAACACCACAGTGACCACATTTCATCAGCTTCAGTGCTAGTGTTTCAGCTTGTCATTTGTGAGTCAAAAGTGAGTTTTTTTTTTTAAGTCCTCTGCTGTTTTTCTAAGTGAGTGCTAAGTCTGCTCTCTGATCCAGTCTTAACCATGGTTTCCAGGTTCTGTTTAGCCCTCCATGAATTTCTATACAAATAATGGTTTTAGTGAGAGCTGCTTTTTTCCCCTCACCCTGGTTCCTTGTTTGGTTTAATAGCAGTGCCGTTTTTATACACTGCTGACCAAGAGAGTGACAGAGGGAGGAAGCATGTGAAGGGGAGAGGAGGGACAAAGGACAGACATGGAGAAAAGAGTAAAAAAGATGGAGTGAGAGAATACAAGAATTAGCAGCCTTGATGTTGTATGACATGTGCAAGTTTGAATGTATTGCCTGTGTAAATATCTGTATAAGCAACAGCATGGTTTCCCTTGCCATTTTACAGCTTAGGCCTGCACGCTGCTTTAAGGACAATTCCGGTGCAAAACGAACCTAGGGGTTAATAACGGATGTGTACCCACTCTGTCGTTCTCTGGGACATGTTTTCATGCTAATTGATTGTGTTTGTAGCTTGGACAAAGCTAGCGCGGACCGCTGGTTAGCTTACAACGCTAGTATTCGGGGCACAGGGAAAGTAAAAACAAATTGCTATTTATACCACTAAAAAGGCTCAAAATATCACTAAACTTCAACGGTAGCATAGTGAGGGTCCCTACATGTTAACCGAAGCATTGAGAACTTTGTAAGTGTACCGACAGTTTATTGAACGAAGAGCTGTGGGAGCTCCGTGAAAGGGCTACGAGAGAGAGAGCTATGTCGCAACAGAGCCTCATACTTTGGGAAACTAGTGATGTACCTGCGTACATTGTAAAGCTATGGACACCGAACAGGAGTATCTGTGTTGCACGGAGTGGGACCTGTTGCGTCGCAACACCCAAGAGACGCAGTGTTTTGTACAGTCTGAAGATTCCCCCTCTCTGATAAACAGGGCTGTAATTGAAACTTTTTTCCATGTCCCGAAAATAAATTGGAGACGGTGACCCAGACCGGAGGGACAATATGGAAACTAGTAAACTAGTACTAGTAAACTAGACAAGTTGTGTTTTACATCGGTGCGATTATTTCAGATATATTGTGCAAATTGCTTTTAATTTTAGTTGGCATCGGCAGCTGTAAGTCATGACTGGTTTCCTGAAGTACGAGGCTCTGTTGCGGCATATCGTAGCCCTTTCACGGAGCTCCCGCAGCTCTTCGTTCAATAAACTGTCGGTACACTTACAAAGTTCTCAATGCTTCGGTAAACATGTAGGGACCCTCACTATGCTACCATTGAAGTTTGGTGATATTTTGTGCCTTTTTAATGGTATAAATAGCGATTTGTTTTTACTTACTCCGCGCTAGCTTCGTTCAAGCTACAAACATCAATTAGCATGAAAACATGTCCCAGAGAACGACAGAGTGGGTACACATCCGTTATTAACCCCTAGGTTCGTTTTGCGCCGGAATTGTCCTTTAAGTGTTTAATGTGGGGAGAATCTAGACGATTCGAGGCACAGGACAGGTGTACACTTCTTGTCTTTTCCCAACAGCGCAGTCACTACCGAAACCCGGTGCTAATATGGCACCGGTGCCTTAACGACAGGCATCTAACGGACCAAATAGCAACGCTCCAAAACGGACTTTAGAGGCAACAGAAACATCGCTGCATGTCACCCTAGTTAACATTACACTTGGCAGCAGGTAACATTATCCTACCTTTAGCTAGTAGCTGGATTTAACAAGGTTAAAATGCTGACAGCTAACGTTAAACGGGGTAAAGTGTGACTGTATTTCACTATAGAGGATTCCAATTGCAGGACTTACAACAGTCTGCAGCTGCTTTTGTCGGAAAAACAACACAAATGGTGCGTTCACTTGAAACTGGTAGCCTCATGGTGCATTCATAGTTATTGTAAAATACAATTTTCCCATCTAATGCTTGTTTTTGTCGTTTAACAGCAATTCACTAGTAAAATAAGTTATTGTTATAAGTTGTTATTACATTTTTACATTGTTTTGTGTTCTTTTTTTAAGTATGGGTTTAGGCACCGTTTAGGCACCGGCACCGTTTTAAAAGTATCACTTTAGCACCGGTATGGGAAAAAACCCAAACGATACCCAACCCTACTCTTCATTCACCTGTGCACAAGCGTACATGTCAGTAGGTGTGTAGTCTCGCTTTGCCAGACCCTCCTCCAAAGCGTGCTGGAGGAGAGTCTGGCTACTCCACATAGCATTCAGGGATGGGAGGAAAACGTGCTCTGGTTTAATGGCATTTCTTTAAACCAATCACAATCGTCTTGGGCGGTGCTAATCACCGGAGAAGAGCCGCGGTGCCTCTGCAAAATAGGCTTGGAAGGAACTTGTTTTGGTGGAACATGTGAAAGTTTAAAAGTTGTTTTAGTCATGCAACAGAAAACTCAGATTGGACAGATAGTCTAGCAAACTGTCTGGATTTACTTTGTATAGATCTGAGAAAAGGTTAACCATAGTCCTCATAAATCAAGTTCAAAATGCCAACACAAAGGAAGCCCAACGCATGGATATCCGGCCTAAATGAGTGAAATCCGGCGGATTTTCCAGTGGCAACGGAGCAATCCTGGAGTGGAACGTCAAGGATATAGACTAGTAGGTGTGAGGCAGGCAGAAGGACGCTGCTCGCTGCAGGAGTGCAGGGTTTCTGCCAGAGTATTGCAGGTTCGGCGGCACGCCGGTCAAATTATGACCAGCTTTTCTCATTTTAGTGATAAGCCACTCCTCCAAGTTTTGCTTTAGATTTTCTCTCCCTCGCTGAAACTGACAACCACTAAGTTTATTGCAAATAATTGCACAATGACATCACCAATTTGCAAATGAGCGTTGGGCATCATTTGCACCTTAGCTCTCTAAAAACCCAGAGTAAACCATAAACATGTTGTTTTTACTGCAGTTTGATCTAAATTCTACTCTCAAACAAGAAAATGCATGTCATAATCAGGCCTTGCAGAGGAAGACTAAGGGCCGGGGTATAAGACTAAGGGTCAGGGTATACTTGATCAGAACTAGTTCTTACAATATGCTGTCCGATCAAAACAGGTATCAAAAGTATTTGTAGTTGTTGCAAACAGCTACACTCAAAGGCAGCGTGAAAGGCTGGTCGTCATAGAGAGGGAGGAGACATGACGTTATTTAACTTCTGGGATGAAGGTGCTCATTCACACAGTCTCCTGGAAAACCTCAGTCAAGAATGAAACAAGTCTAGGACAAAATCTAGTATATTGCTGGAGCATGTATGGACAATGTGCTGAATTGTGGCTAAATTGTTGAATTCAGAAGTCTTTAGTCTTCAAACAGTAGTATCCAAGACCTGCAGAATATTCTATTAGCGTACGATAGATTTGGAATGAGCGGCTGTCAATAAGAGGAACTGCTGTAAAAGCCTGTAATGTCATGAATCCCGCTGTCTGAGTCTGTTTTCTGCCTGAGTTGCCTGTATTCTGTCCTGGAGTCTGTTTTCCTGAGTTTCCTGAACGCACCCTGTTTGGTTGCCTGCCGGATCGTTAGCCATGAACAGTATGTTGTGCCTGCGTATTAGCCTCAGTTTACTAAGAGCTAGTTTTGCTGTTCTGTTATTTTTGCTTGCTGTGAACTTACCTTCGTTTCCTCTGTCTGCAGTTACTCTCCCGGGATATTCACTCCACCTCTGCCTGGTCGTCTGTTGCTTCAGAAACAACATTGGATCTGCTCATTTCCTCCCACCTACTCACCTCCACTGCCTGCTCCATCACCTGGATTCTCCTGCTTCCACATTTAAGTCTCTAAATAAATACTCACCTTTATTCAACTCACCTTGTCCTGGTCTGCTTCTGGGTTCCGCTCTAGTGAAACGTGACATGTAAATGGTCGGACAACGTCAAAAAAGTGGGGGGAAGGGGGTTACCAAAGCTTTCGGACAATCTGACAAACAGTTCTGAAGGAGTATACTAGCCCCTTAAGTCAAATCCTTTTGAAATAAATAAAGTTATATCTTATCTCTTGTCTTTCACAACAATGTCGTTTAAATAATTTACTATAATAGTAATGAATGGCCTATTTGACATCAACTGCAAAAATGCATTGTGCATTTGCAATCAAATATAGAATTCAATGTATATATTTGTATATCAACATACATTTGTCAACTGATTTTATTGGCAGTTTGAAGACATTCAACCTGAGTGCAGCTACAACATCAAGATACATTTTAATGGCCATAGTCTATATCCACGACGTTCCACTTCCGAGATTGCTCTGTTGCCGACGGAAATTGCACCGGATGTCACTCATTTAGGCCAGATATCCATTGCCTTGCTTACTTTGTGTTAGCATTTTAAACTCTGGTGGATTTATGAGGACTATGGTTAACTGCTCCTCAGATCTCTGCAGGGTAAATCCAGACAGTTAGCTAGACTATCTGTCCTTATCTGAGTTTTCTGTTGCACGATTAAAACAACTTTTGAACGTACACATGTTCCACCAAAACAAGTTCCTTCCAGAGGCTATTTTGCTCTGTCCAGGGCTTAGCGCCGCCCAAGACGACTGTGGTTTAAAGAAATGCCAAAAAACCAGAGCATGTTTTTCTCCCATCCCGGTATGCTGTGTGGACACAGTGCTGTTGAGGAAGGTCTGGCAATGCGAGACTATAATGGCCATAACTCAGTGATCATAAGTACTTTTGCACAATGGCTATCACCAGCCAATCACTATTATCCTACATATGTATGTATGTATGTATTTTGAAGCAGATCTGGATTCAGATGCAAAATTAAAAAAATTATTTCGCAGCACCTGGTTTCCAAGGTTGTAGGGTGACAAACCTCAGAGGCACACACTATGTACTGTTCATTGTTGGGCATTGTTCAGTACTTAGAACTAAACAATGCCCAACAAAGGAAACTTGTCATTGCTTTATAAATGGGAGAACTGCCATGTCCTGGAATGTGTCAACTGTAGGCTGAGCTGTGGATCTTTCCACATCTCTGTTGTCTGTAGTTAATAATCTGCTGCACAGGATGAAAGACACTGACAGATCAAATACTGTGTTGTAATCTCACACATTTTACTATACCTTTGTGCTGAGTATAGCTCTATACATGATGATAAATTAACCTTTACCTTAACAGGATCCAAAAGCTACTGTAAAGTTTAAATTCAAGTCCTTATCCGTAAACTGGCCTTATTAAGAGTTGACAACAAGACATCATCACTCCAAACGTCTAAAACTCAAACCGGTTCTTAAGACAACAGAAGAGAACACTCAGTGTTTTGTTCGCAGTGTTTACCTTTGATGACTCACTTGAGTTGAACTTGAAGAGTCTTCCTTCTGTCAGTCAGCTGATGTGGAATGTAACTATTTAAAGATTCCCTCACCTGACATATAAACTCATTCATATTGAGTATGTTTACATGCAAACCAATATTACACTATTCTCCTCCGAATATGACAATATTCCGAATATGATACAGGTCATGTAAACAGCATATTCTGTTTGGATATTCCAAATAAGGCATTTTTCCGAAAATATTGCATTTTCCGATTAAGACATGGGATATTCCGGTATTATTCGGGTTTTAGAAACATTCTTTGGACATGTATACAGGGCATTCAGAATCTGCATCTCAATCTGAGTTTTACTGCAGTTTGCAAGGCTGTAGACCCGATAATAAGGAGAAACACAGCTACTTTTAAACATTATCAAAGACTTGGAAATTAACAGGTTTTGGGATATGCGCACACACCGCAACAACAACCTTTTCAAAAAGCTGATTGAAGGAATGAAAGAGGGACGCTGTGTTCACACAGTTGAACAAGTCCGCCGCTGCTGGTAAAATTTGAAAGAATCGTATTTTGCATGGCTACATGTAAACGAGAATATACAGTAAGGGACTGTTCTTTATTTATTTCAGGGGCCACCGGAGGATTTTGGGATCTTTAGTCAAAATAGACCTGGCTCTCCCTTCACCAGCAATACATTTTGGATGACCCTCCAAAATGATTAAAAAAAAAGGGATGACCCTCCCCAACAATTCATTGAATCCTTCTGTACTGGTTTGCGCTTGGCAAAGATGTACCTAGACTAAAAGAAATTGCATGACCCTCCCATCAACAAAGAATAAAAAGACATGACCCTCCCTGATTTTCCTCCGGTGGTCCATTCCATAAATACCGAACGGTCCCTAAGTGCAATATTCACTCTCATTAGCCATATAAACAGCTTAGTCAGAATATCTTCTTTTTTGGAATACAAAATTGTTTACAATAACTTCCGGGTAGAAAACTCCTGCGTCCCGTATATACAATATAACAGCGCAACGGGGGCAAGTTAAAACTAGATATACTCTCATTTCATTCATCTAAAATGTATATTTGATGCTCTCATATGTCAACACTTTGATGAATGCTGTGTGAAAAAGAGTTCCTTTGCTTCTTTAAGTTTGTTAAGAGAGACATAAAGGGCTGCAGGGAGGTAAAGCAGAATGAATGGTGTGTATTTACTGTATGCTCTCACCATCCAGTCAGTAGCTGTAAGACATGCACCTGTTAACACATGTTGACATGATTCCCTGCACAGTGGGAAAGAGCAAGGAGGAATATGAATAACACATGGGGGGAGAAAAGTCAAGTTGGAGGGCACAGAGGGAGAGTGAGCAAGAATAAAACAACACAATGTACCTGTAAACTGTGAGCAGTGGTGGAAGAAGTATTCAGATCTTTTACTTGAGTAAAAGTAGTAATACCACACTGTAAAAATACTCTACACAATTAAAACTATACAAGTACAAGTCTTGCATTGAAAATGTTACGTGTAAGGTAAAAGTATGCAAGTGTCATCAGGAAAATGTACTTAAAGTATTAAAAGTAAAGGTACTCAATGCAGAAAAATCCTCACATTGTAGAAACTGGAAACGATTGAAACAGTTGTGTGTTTAATGGTCTAATCATTTCAGCTGGACTTGTAGGCCGTTATATTGTTGGCTAGTTTCATTTATAATAAAACATCAGATTTTATAAACTACATGTGTTTTTTGTGCAAAAGAAAGTGGCATGAAAAGAAAAGACTCAAATAAAGTACAAGTACCTCAACAGTTGCACTTAAGTACAGTACTTGAGTAAATGTACTTGGTTACATTCCACCACTGATTGTAAGTAACTGAAATTGAAACGACACAGACAACAACACAACGCTGTTAGTGATCAGAGGCCTGTACTACGGAGCAAGATTTGGCGTTAACAAGGTAACTTCAGGTTCAACCCAGGGTTTTGTGTATCACGATGGTGGGTCACTTGTTACCGGGTTAAATAGCCGTGGTAACTTATGCTGAATACATAACCCTTGTCCTAGGTGTGGATAGTGACGGGTTCGCTCATAAAGTTAAAACATTTAAACACCAACAACTCCGTTAACATTCCCTGATGTATTTTTTTTATGAAAGTTATAGATTTTCAGCTGAGGGAATACGTATAGGCTATTTGTCGGCTTCTTGAGCCGTGTGTTGCCCACATCGGTTTGAATTATGTTTTTATTTGCTCTCACGATCGCTTACCACTGCCAGGTGTACAACTGAAATAATAGGCTAAAGCAACGACAGTTTATGGAAAGCACAAGTGTAATTATGGTTAGACATTGTGCCTGACTGATGGGGAAGTGTTTACAGCGTCGGCTATTTTTTTGCCAGCTTTCCTTCCTGTTTTAGGAAGCAGCAACTGTATTGCGTTTTGCCTGCAAAACCGTGTCGGTGTTCTTCATATTTATGTAGAATTATAGTTTGTTCTTCTTATGTAAAATATGCGGCTCTGGTAGATGTTTGCAATCGGTCATGCTGTGCAAACACCGCCTCTTATGTGAACGCGTGCGCCGCTGGATTGGGAAACCCTGGGTTAATTGAATTAGTTGTTAATCTCCGTCGTGACACAGCTTATGCGGGACCGCGGTTGTTAGGTTTGGTGAAGCCGGGTGACTGAAATAAATCCAGGGCATGTTGATCTTGCTTTGTAGTACAGGACTCTGGTGGTGCCTGATGGCATACTTCGCACATGTGAGTGAGAGAAGAACACAATTTTCCAACACAGCACATTTCAAACTAGCTGCAGCAGGGTGAGAATGCAGCTGTGTGTTTTATTGTTGACCAGTGTTAGCCTATGTTCTCTTTTACAGTTGCTAATATTAGTTTGGTATATGAACCCACATAGACTTAGATTTATGTACGTGTGTATTGTATTTTGGCTTGTTTTACACAAGGACTATTCTGTGGGGGCTGTGCAAGCAAAACATGAGAACCACAAGGGGCGAGTTAAAAGGGAATTTGGTTTGGCTGCTTGTTAGACGGCATCTGGTGGATAGATGGAAGGCTCTGTTACTTTGTCCTCAGCCCTAAGTCTGAGAAATCACTGTGGGATTAGCAGAGTTTGTGCAGCAATTCTGTATGTGATTCCGTGTAGGAGGCTGCTGAATGTCAAACTGTCAAAACTGAGTTCTTTACATCTCTCAAGTGACATAACACTGAATGATTACATGGATTGTTAAAATCCGCAGACATTGTTTCTATGACATCACTAATAGGCTTCTTAAGAAACATTTTAAAGCTTGAACTTTGGGTTTACAGCTTACCACAGTGTTGCCAACTTGTCGACTTTCTCGCTAGATTTAGCGACTTTTCTGGCCCTCTTAGTGACTTTATTTATTTATACTTTATTTCTAAAAAGCAGCTAGAAACAACTTTAGAGACTTCAGACCATCAGTGGTCAAGTTATATTAGTTATTATTATAGTAAATACAGTCTACGGCTCTTCTGCCAACAGGACAGCAAAAATTTGAGAAAAGGACACAAAATGTAGTGTTCCTTTTTATCTTCAATCATCATTCAATGAGCCCAGTTTGGGAACCACTTAACAGCATTTGTCTCCCCAAAAGGTAGGACTATCACGGTTTTGGTTTGAGTAGTAGCAGGTTTGGAACCAAAATGCAGACCGGTAAGACGCGGAGGCAGCAAGATCATCTTGGAGATTTATTAAGATAAAACTGCTTACAACTGAAAGTGTTCAGAGGCAATCAATAGCAGTCTGTCACACTGGGAAAACTAAACAAAATTAGTAGGAAGAAACTACACTGGGAGAGACAACTCACAACAGACTAAAAACACATGGCAACGAGAGACAGGTTACACCAGAGTTTAGAACACCAACACAAAGAAAGCGAAAGGAAACAGACATCGGCGAAAAGACATGCATCCGACCGAATTTCCTGCGGCACCAGAGCAATCCCAAAGTGCAACGTCAAGGATATAGACTACTAGAAACATACCTTAATCAGCAAGGATGTTCACAAAGGGTAGGATTTTGACCATAAATGGGCCTGAGATGGCGCACCCTAAAACCCTAACCCATTTTTGCAGGATGTATTATGCAGCGGTCTCGCAGCTTCCTGACTGCTGTGACAGATTTTCCTGAGCAAGTTGCTGCACCCTTGACTCTTTATGCTGAACTATATCTAGTTGGTACCGCTCCACCTACCACAGCAGCTTGGGTTTCTTCCCCGCCAGAGTGGTGACGTTCCACGTCCCTAGAGCCGGCTCACAATGCCGGCTCACAATGCACCCAAAGCCAATGCCTATGCCTGCGAGTGGCCGACTACCAGCAAATTCCCCTCCTAGGACTGGCTCCAGAAGAGGGCCCTGGTTTCCCTTTTCGGTGCCTCTGCTAAATAGTCTCGGGAAGGAACTTGTTTTGGTGGAACATGTGTGCGTTCAAAAGTAGTTTTAGTCGTGCAACAGAAAACTCAGATTGGACAGACAGTCTAGTTAGCTGTCTGGATTTACTCTGCAGGGATCTGAGAAGCAGCTAACAGTTGGCAAGTCCTCATTAATCTACCGTAGTTTAGAATGCCAACACAAAGAAAGTGGAAAGTGATGGACATCTGGCTAAAATGAGGGACATCTGGCAGAATTTCCGGAGGCACCTGAACTATCCCGGAAGTGAAGGGTCATCAATATGGACTATAGGGTTTGTGAATCAAACTTAGTCTGGCCCCTCCCCTGGGACCACTTTGCCTTGGGAGACCCTAGCAGGAGCTATTGCCCCCAAAAACACAGTGCCACATAAACAGCTTTGCCACCTTAAGGTGGTGATTTTTGGAGGGGTTAACCCATTCTGTGGGTTTTAAATCTGATGCAGTGCTGACTTGATGCTAAATAAAAATTAAAAAAGGAATAATATTGTAAAACTGACCATATGAACACTGTTACTACCAGTGCTTATTTGTGTGTTTTTCAGGCAGTGACTCACACTCAGCTTTTATCGTGGTCAGGTTTGTGCTATAACCAGTCTAAAGCTGTTATTATCTAGCAGAGTTGACTGTGCTTGCATGGATACAGTGCCCTTAATGTCATCCTCTCTGATTTTTGACATTAAACATCATCCAGTGGAGCTTTTGTGGTAGATTTTATTTGCTATTTCAAGTTTCAGAAGCACACAGCATAATGACGGGCCTTGAGGAAATGGCTAAAAGAAAGAAAGCGTGTGCCACATGTGGGGTCCCCCTTCCTCTTTCTAGGACTGTGTGTCTATTTTTGTCCTTTGTGGATGTCATTATGTGGTGTGTGCTCTATTTTTACTTTCTCTTTTCCACCAAAAACCCTTTATGTACCCCCCTCTCTCTAGGCAGACATCTAGAGGCTCTTCTCCAGCACCAGGCCTACCCTCTTATTTAAAAGATGGGGAGTCATCTGTAAATTGCATGCTAGCTTGTGCCTATTCATAACAATGTAATGTAAATAGGTTGGACTCCCGAATGGTTACAGCTCATGCCACATAACCGCAATGTCCTTGGCTCGATTCCAGCCGACCCTTGTTGCATGCCATACTCCTTGCTCTCTCCCCCCATTTCCAGTCTGCATCTACACTGGCATCTGTCTAATAAAGGCCAAAATGCCCAAAATATTAAAAAAAAAACTATAGATTACACTCTCTCCCTTCCAATACCCAAAGTACAAGTACCTCAAAATTGTAAATTCCCACCACTGCTCCAATAGGAAAGCAAAACCATCAAATGAAAACTAAGCTTCTTGTAAAAAACCTAAAAACAAACCGGCATTAACATGATTAAAAATAGCTAATCTAATTGGACTCTTCCAGAGTTTTTAAGAAGCTGTGGATACGCTGCAGGTGTGAAGGTGACAGGAAAGGAGTGGTAATGGCGGTGTGTGTGTGTGTGTGTGTGTGTGTGTGTGTGTGTGTGTGTGTGTGTGTGTGTGTGTGTCTGTCTCTGTACTCATGTGTCAGCATAAACAGGCTGATTATAGTTGTTTGGGTAAATGGCAGGGTTTAAAACTGACATTTAAGCTTTCCCCCATCCTCACCACATTACGTCAGGCTGCTGTGTCTCCGACCCAGAGATGAACCTGTCACACATTAACCTACTGTACATTACAGCTGCATATTTGCACAGACTACTATTACGGAACACTGCATGGGCTCAAGTATGTCTCAAAATAAATAAAGCCATCATTTAGTGCATTAGTGCATTAGATTAGTGCACTCCAGTAGTGCACACACAGACTACAGGATATTGTTAAGGTTATCGTGCGACAGGGTGCACCACCTCATGTGATCTCTGCAATGTGATGACAGGGAAGCAGATGTTAACAAAATGGAGACTGTGTAAAAAAAAAAAAAAACAGCGTGTAGCAGTGCAAATGTATTAGTGTCTTACAAAGAACTGGGTGAGAGTCTGATGCTGAGGTCAGGGTACCTATTCAGGGTGGTACTTAGGCAAAATCCACACGTACATAGGTATTTTTTGTAAACGTAGCCTTTTTTTATGCGTTTTGGGGTTTCATCCACACACAAACAGTGTTTAAGGTCACTGTAAACGTATCTTTTGGAAAACTCCGGTCAGGGTGAAATGTTTCGAAACCCTGTTTGTGGGAAAACTGACAGAGCTTCTGACTTGTAACATCTGAGTGTGCGCCGTTATCTTCTTTGTGAGGCGTCACAAATGAAGCGACATTTCTTGCAATGGCAGACGTGGCCAAAATAGTGCTGGTAACAGGCTTGCTCGCAGGACGTTTTACATAAATGTACTGTTACTATTCCTCTGTATTGTGGAATGGAGGTGTCAGATTGCGCTACGGAAGTAACTGCTACAAAATCCAACGCTGTCGTGACACAGCCATTGCCGCCAATGTTGCTATTCTTGGACGAGACTGTCAGACTTCTAGTTGGTGGCTAGTCTTCGGGTAACAGCTTTTTTTCAGGCTTCTGATTGGCCAACATCTTCTTCTTCTTTGCATGACTGGGGTTATGTTGACAACGCTTCAATTAGATTTTTGCGTTTTTGTGAACGGAGGCTTTCTAAACAGTGTGGGGGAGATTTCTTTTAAGAACCAATGATGGAAAAACCCAGTTTTAAAAAATACCCGTGTACGTGTGGACTAGGCCTAAGAGTGAACATTTTTACACTGTTTACACTTGCCCAGTGAACCTGAAGCATCCAGTGTCTCTGTGTTCATGGGAGTGTACACCCTTCGCAGGCCAAATGAGAGACCTGCAACAACAGAGATCTTTTAACTTCTGTCAAAATAGAATATCAGACAGACAGAGGGTAGAGAGTTATAATATGGGATGGCAACATAGAGCTCCATAGAAAACCACAAGTGAGAGAATGTCCAATGTAGGCAATAAGAAGAACACACTGTACATGAATACAATTCGTACTTAATGTCCAAGTACTGTACTGATTTGAGAGTTTTTTTTGTTGCAAATAAAAGTGTGTAATCAGCATTTACACCAGGGCAGGTCGTCTGAGGACAGGAGCACTGAAAACAAAGTCACTTCAGTGTTCTAATAATATGCTTGTTGAGGTGAGCTGCAATAGAATTGTGTTTCCGTCTTGTTGCTCGGGGTGTGTGAAGTGTGAGAAGCTGCAGCGTAATTACAGCATGTTCTGACAGCCACGGAACTCGCATATCAACTTCGTAGAACACGGTCAGAACAAAGCAGCATCACCGCAGAAATATGGAACTATAGTCAAGTGTGTTGTGGGAGTGTGTGAGCATGTCCGCCTGTCTCCCCAATGACTCACGTTGCTGCTATTCAATCATGGGGTGTGTGTGTGTGTGTGTGTGTGTGTGTGTGTGTGTGTGTGTGTGTGTGTGTGTGTGTGTGTGTGGGAAAATATAACTATTGACTTGCAACCAAGCGGCCTGAAAAGTCATACCAATACCTAAGTGCAGGTTTGTGCATGACAAACCAGATTAACCATTCAATCTTATTTCCAGCAGGGGGCGACTCCACTGGCTCCAAAAAGAAGTCTGATTACATATTATTCCATGGGGAAATGACCCTACTTCTTACTTGATATTGCCTTAGTAAACATTTTTGTGCGTGCGTGCGTGTGTGCGTGAGAAAAGAGAGTGGAAGGTGGAGGATGATAGGAATGGCAGAGAAAGAGAGACATTGAGAGTTGAGAAAGAAAAACATTCGGCCGAATTCACAAAGAACGGATTGTGGCTGCTGATAGCCCCATGAATTGCACATCTCTTGCAGCCTCTCTTAATGGGACCTTTCACAAAGTGTGTGTAAAGATAAAGAAGAATATGTGGGTTTGTATTCATGTGTATACTGTAAATGAGCAATGGGATTAACTTGCACATTGTGTGCCACGGAAGAAGGCACACCATCACCTTCTTACATTATTATAAAGTGATACAGTATAATACAGTTGGATTTTGTGTAAAACTTTCCAACAAGAAAGTGTCGTGATATGGCTTTGTAATCTCAATTTACTGTTTATTTATTTGTTATTTATTTGCTGTGTTTTGTGTCTTTTTGATAGCAGTGTTGTGTGAACTTTTAGTCCACTTGCTTGAGGTGCCTCTTCAGTTTGAATTTGGCTGTAGCTCCTCTGTAGGTCGCTTTTAGTATCTCCTCCATTTTTTTTTTTTAAAGATTTTTTTATATTTTGTTTTCTTTAGTTATTTATGGTCATTTAAAATTCCAGGCATTAGTGTTTTACAACATTTGTTTTTTTATCATGATTTAATTATGTTATGCATATATTTTTTACTGGTTTCTCAATATATTATATTTCTGTTCCTGAATCTATGTCTCTGCGTTTTATTTGTGGACTTTCCTGTGGTTGAGGGAAATCCTGGTTTAGAGAATAAGAAGTAGATAAAAGTGAGAAATTGGGTTTGAACCTCACAGTATATTTCTCTTTGGGGGAAAGTCCCAAGGTGGTGTTGTCAACATTTGACCTGTAATATAATTTATCTGCGACCTATTCAGTGTCCGCTTTCAGAAATATGATACTTTGACATCAGAGAGTTTGCTCTTGTGTAAAGAGTTTTCCTCTGTGTGTGTGTGTGTGTGTGTGTGTGTGTGTGTGTGTGTGTGTGTGTGTGTGTGTGTGTGTGTGTGTGTGTTCTTGTTTAACTATATTCATGGGGTCCAAAAACCGGGAATACAGTATACTTGTGGGGTCCGGACAGCTTTGTGGGGCCAAAATGCTGGACCCCACAACTTTAAAGGGCTGTCTGAGGGTTAAGACTTGGTTTTAGGACTAGGGTTAGAATTATGTTATGGTTAGGGTTAGGGTAAGGGTTAAGGTTAGGCATTTAGTTGTGATGGTTAAGGTTAGGGTAAGGAGCTAGGGAATGCATTATGTCAATGACGGGTCCCCACAAAGATAGTGAAACGCACTTGTGTGTGTGTGTGTGTGTGTGTGTGTGTGTGTGTGTGTGTGTGTGTGTGTGTGTGTGTGTTGCTAGGTAACATGCACCAGGTCAAACAACAGCCATGTGTGCGGTGTAGGCTGCTATGGTGACACATAGTGATCTCACGCTTGTCGCAATTGTGTTACCTGTGCGTAACGAAACCACATTAAAGACTTGGCTGCTTTTTGCTGGGTTAATGGCGCCTCAGATTATCTTTTAATAACCAATTAAACTGTCACCTGTAGGCTGCGTGATGTATGGCTACAGATCGCAGGTGAGAGGATAGGTCCTGACATGTCACAGCAAAGTCAAAGTGAGTCTTGAAAAAGGACAATTGAGCAGTGAATTTCCAGCCTCACACACACACACACACAGACACACCCACTTCTCCTCTTAAGTATATAATCGCAAGATAGAACATTTTTCAGGAGATTAAGATAATTGTGTTTTGTTTCAGCAGGATTGTGAAATGATGGGGAATGTATTGCACTAGGCTGACATACAGGTTGTTTTGACTTTATAGCTGCTTTGAGTACTGTTCAGTTCAGGTTAGTCTCGCATTGCCTGAGGGTCTGGCGAGTCACCACAGCATTGCTGGATGGGAGAAAAACGTGCTCTGGCATTTCTTTAAACCAATCACAATCGTCATGGGCGGTGCTAAGGTGCTAAGCGCCGGACGGAGCAACGGCGCCTCTGCAAAATAGCCTCGGGAAGGAACTTGTTTTGGTGGAACGTGTACATTCAAAAGTAGTCGTGCAACAGAAAACTCAGATTGGACAGATAGTCTAGCTAGCTGTCTGGATTTACCCTGCAGAGATCTGAGGAGCAGTTAACCATAGTCCTCATAATTCACAGCAGTTTTAAATTTCCATCCGGCCAAATTGAGTAACATCCGGTGGAATTTCCGGCGTGCGCGAACAATCCCGGAAGTGGAACGTCATGGATATGGACCAAGTTCTGGTAAACAGGCTGCTTATATTTGATGTTCACATTATAGCAAGAAAAAAAAGGGTCTTACAGGGGGAGGTAGAAGGGTCTGTAGGAAGTTAGTTAGTGGAAAATAGCAATTTGCAAATATTTCATTATTTTTATTCCAAAATTTGCACAACAGATTATAATCTGTTATAGTTACCAGGAGAAATTACTTTTTAAAAGACTACAGGTGTTAATAGGAGTTAGATCACTATTTTTGATTAAAAAAAAAGCCAGTAACAGTAACTGTATGTTAACAGGAAACTAGGGATGAACCTAGTTTTTCCAAAATAAAAGTGCTTATAGTTCAACTTGTCAGGGCTTGGACCTTAGCTGATGTTTTATCCTCATTCCAACGAAGACAATTGAAGGAAACCTCAACTCCTACACTTAAGCTCATTGAAGTACTTGCTCGAAAACTCCCATTTGAAATTCTTATCCTATTAAAAAATCTTTTATCCCCTTTCAACCTTCTATTCATACTGCTTCACCTGCTTTTTCATGCCTTTATCTACTGATTTATATTCCATTCAAACCTTAAAATGTTCCACGTCGTTCATCCAGTATGAGTCTTCTACACGTTTTAAATCCCATTTATACCTTTTGAAAATATTCAATAGAGCTGATTCAGATTTCCTACTTTGACCAACCCATTTCCCACTTTTCCAACTATTCTTACTGCTTCACCTACTTTTTACACATTCAGGCCATCAATCCAGTATAGTGTAAGCCTCTCAGCCTCCAGAATTAACATTGCATTCTCTAGTTATTGTTATTATTTGTTTTGTGTATGGTCCTATGTAATGGAATAGTCTGTTCTATTAAAATGAAAAAAATTATGAAACAAACAGTTCCACAAGAAAATGTAATCAGCAACCCATTGTATTGTCTGTAATATGTTGGTTTTGCTGATAAAAAGGAAAATGTCTGTGAACAACTGAGAAAAACTCTAATCATGGGATTCCACAGCTAATCATCCTGAACATGTCTTCTTGTGTTGGGAAGACATCCATTTGGCAACCAGCAGCCAGGATCCCTAATACCCTGCTGAGCTTATTGTGCTTGTATGTCACAACAATCACATACAGCAGTTTCCCATGCAGAAGCATCTACTGAAGATTTTTCGAGTCATGCACTGAAGAAGCAGGTATCAGGAGTAGGGATGGGAGGCATAACCTGACAAATACATCACTCTGTCTGGTGATATTACACATTGTGCTATTAGTGACGCACTCACCAAAGTGATATAAATAGTATCATGTGTGGGTTTTTTTTGGACAGGAAAAAAAAACAAGGACAAATCTGCCTGTCGCACTGTTTGATTTGATTGAGAAAAGCACATTAAATATGAATTTAAATGAAATATGATAGTGTATTAGGGCCATTGTAGGGGGGAAAGACAAAATGGAGTCGGTGGAGGGGGGGTAATATTCCGAGAAAAAACTCTTTTAAAAGAGAAAAAACTTGGATATTCTCTCAGGTTAAAGTGTTAAATTTACGCGGGGAAAAAACTCAGAAATGCGCCTACAATTTGTGATATATTTTTGTAAGTTTGGGTCCCATAAAGACACCAGATTTCTCTTTTGGATCTTGAGCTGAAAAAGTTTGGGAACCCCTGACATAGCCAATTAAGAAAAGTATAGACATGTCATAGTTGTCAGTGATCAGTGATGAGGAGCCGCTAACTTAGTTACTACATACTACCCACACACTAACTTGCAAAATAAATGTAAAAGCTGGCAATGTTTCGGTACCAGAAAGTTGCCAGCTATTATTTTTGCAAGTTAGACAGTGTGCAGGGGTTTCTTTGCAACTTTTGACCTACTTGTCCCCCTCTGATGCACCTGCCTCACGTTATAATTGTGCTAAGTATTTCTCTGTACTGAAATCATTCAGTACGTTTACATGCACGCCAATATTCCACTATTATTCCAAATATGATAATAGATATAATAGTCCTAATTTGATACAGGTCATGTAAACAGCATATTATGTTTGGATATTCCAAATAAGGCCTTTTTCTGAATAAAGCATTTTCAGATTAAGACGTGGGATATTCCTGTGTTATTCGGGTTTTAAAGGCATTCTTTGGACATGTATACAGCGCATTCGGAATGTGAGTCTCACTCTGGGTTTTTACCACAGGCTAACGGTCAGCTCTGTGCGTTGCTATGGTTGCTGTACACAAACCAACCAGCCAACAGTTTGCAAGGCTGTTGACCCGATAAGAAGGAGAAACACAGCTACTTTTAAACATTATCAAAGACTTGGATATCAACAGGTTTTTCAATATGCGCACGCACCGCTACACTGACCTTTTCAAGAAGCTGGTTGAAGGAATGAAAGAGGGACGCTTGTGTTTGCACGGTCCAACATATCGCCACCGCTGGTAAACTTTGAAAAAAAACGTATTTTGCACGGCTACATGTAAACGGGAATATTAGTGGAATATTCACTTTCATTAGCCATGTAAACAGCTTAGTCGGAATATCGTCTTTTTCGGAATAAGGGCAAAAAACAGAATATTATGTGCATGTAAATGTAGTCAATGTGGACCAGACCTTCCTCCACAGCGCCGCGGAGGAGGGTCTGGCTAGTCCACACAGCATTCCGGGATAGGAGAAAAACGTGCTCTGGTTTATTGGCATTTCTTTAAACCAATCACAATCGCCACGCTGGAAAATAACCACAGGAAGGAATGTGTTTTGGTGGAACATGTGTACATTAAAAGCTGCTAGCTGTCTGGATTTACCCTACAGAGATCTGAGGAGCAGTTAACCATAGTTGTCAGAAATCCACCGAAGTTTAGAATTCCAATACAAAGGAAGTGTTAGGTAACGGAAATCCAGACGGAAAAAAGGACATACAACAGGGCAATCCCCAGAAGTGGAAGGTCGTGGATATAGAGAAGCATCCTAATGGGACTTCCTTACTTGACTGTCGACATTAAAACATTAAGCCAGGAGCCATATCGCGATGATGATGAAAATACTATAGGTCAGCACTACTACAGAGGGACATTTAATAGCTATATTCACATTATAGACACCACTGCTGACTTTCCCTGTAACAATTTGGCCACAATTAAGCATATTGACCATTTGTGGTCATATACTAGGTTTTGACTTAGTCTTGTTTTCCTGTTTCCCTGCTCATCTATCTAATAAAACGAGACGCATCTGTACGTATGTATGCATGCGTGTTTGTCCGTTTGGGGGCGTGGTTGGTGGGAAGGTAACCTGTACGTCACATGCAGACGCCACATGCAGAATGGTTTACAACAGCGGGGTTAGCTACATGATTGCTGGATATACCAAATTAACTTTTGTTCACTTTACTGGAGTACGAGCGGATAGCTGAAAGGAACTTCGCGACTTTTGTGTGGAATAAGGTTGGCGAAAAAAATGCCCTACGCTTTTCAATGTCTATTAATTCTCTAAGAGGAAACTCAAGAATAAGCCATTTCCCAACACTATATAGCATTAAGTTGCTGTGAGCTGTAGCCTATATTCACCACTTCTAAACAGAGGCTGAACATAATGTAATCGGAGATTATTCCTTCACAGCCCTGTGCAATGAGAGAAAATCTCAGAGCTGCACTGGGCAGACACAGCAGTTTTTATCAGACTCACCCTGGGTCGGGTTAATTAAGTCTACTGCTAACTTACAACACTAATAACATTACCGTCGTGAATCAAAAAAAAACCTACTTCACCGTTAACCGTCAAGCCACTAAACCTGTATGGAAATTAACACCTCTGCAGGTTAACGATTATCCTACAGGAGACAACAAAGTCTCTCTCTCTCTCTCTCTCTCTCTCTCTCTCTCTCTCTCTCTCTCTGTCTCTCTTCTTCGCACAGCTCTCATAACGTGCCAAGTGGGTAGCACACTGCCATGAGTCCATAAGGCTAATGTCTGATTACTCCACATTTTCATTGTGATATTTTGTGATTAAATTCTGAATCTGCAACGTTCTCTGTCAGGTAAATCGGTAAGTCAGTAGCAGGCTATACAGTGGAGTTGCATATTAAGTGGTTTGGGGTCCCTCTGTAAGTAATTTTGGGGTACAATTTGGTTTTGAAGAATTCTACAAGCAGCAATACCACAGGCCAAGCATTTGACCCGTTCCAAACAGGCACATTTTCAACGGGCACTGTACTAGTGTGATTTAACAAACAACATATTAGGTGCAATGCAATAACAATGCTGCATTCTCTATGATGTATTAAATTAAACAAACAAAAGAGCAGGTGAAATCATTGTTTGATTACTTATAGAAAATCCCACGGGACGCTCATTGTATCTGAATGACATTGTGTCTGAATGAATGAGGCTTTACCCTGTGCAGCACTATTCATTGTGGTAAACAATGTTACACGTAATTACAGAGCTGTGCTCTAGGAACACTTCAACACAATACTATCTACTTTTAGCTCTGACTTTTTGGGAGATGTGTGTGTGTGTATGTGTGAGAGAGAGAGAGAGCGAGAGAGAGAGAGTGCATGCATATACGACTACATGTTTGTGTCATTGGATCACGGAGCTTCCTCATGCGGCAAAAACCACATGACTTCCTCTGTGACATTCCTGCTTCACAATGCTCTGCTGGTGGCCGAGGATGTGACCTCACACACACACACGTTTGTGGCTGACCCTAAGGAAGTGGCCGATATTCCTTTTCAACATGTATCTTGGACTCAAAATCAACTTTATAGTTCACACACACACACACAATAGACAGTTAAAATACAGTTTTTTTTACGATCGCTATTACAATTTTTTCAATACTCCTTAATAACTTTCCTAATTGGCAGAACAGTTAAATTCATGCTCAAAATCACACATTGTAAACTAAACTCCAACACTAACACACTATGTCTACCAAAACAATGCAAAAATGTCTCAATCAAATAATTCTTCCAAAACACTAACACGTTCTCTTCCAACAGGAACATTTAGTCAATCATAGCATAATGTCATAAAAAAACACTAACATCAGATGGAATTACAAAAACTGCATTATTTTATGTGTCAGGTCTGTCCTTATACAATAGACAATAGTCTATTGCATTGATCATAGGCTGTGTTTTGCACTGCAGTTTCTCCTCTACATATGTTTTGTTGGGTTTAGTAAATGCATGCATTTTGTTCTTTTGCTCCCGAAATTCAATACAAAAAATGAATGACCCATCTCAGAGTAGCTTTATAGAATGTATGAAGACAGAGACGGAATTGCTGCAGTAAAGGCTTTATTTGCAACAGTACATTACTGCATGAAAACAAAAAAATGCAATATAGCTGCCATTTGTATGTATTACTGTATGGAAAAATACTAAATATACAAACAGAAAAAGCCACAGACGAATAAAAAAAAGAAAATACTGTAAAGTCATCTTCTAATCTGCCCGGTCTTCTGCATTTGGCAATGTTCTCATCACATCTGATATCTTCTCTGGCAAAGCATCTTGGGAAGGATCTTTTGGCATGCCTTATCCACTCCTTGTCCTGGTACTCATCTTCCTCTCCCTCATGCAGACATTTTTCTTACTTTATTTCTTTCTATTGACCTTTTTCATGGCAGACATGTTGACATGTCATAGTAGGAAAAGCACAGGTGTATTCAAAACCATTAATGATAGCTGCATTCCACAGGAGAGGCCCTGGTATTGTGCATGCTGACTCACTGAAATAGCTTACTGGGACACTTGATGGAATTGAGCCATCATGAAGGTTATCAATTCCAGCTGTGCTTTTCCTACTATGACAAGTCAAAATGTCTGCTGTGAAAAAGGTCCATATTGTTCCTTTTCCACACAAGATCAGCCCAAATAGCTCCTCTTTTACTGTATGTACTACCATATGGTAATGCGATTGAAAGAACCTCAACACCTGAGTGTGTTTCTTAGATGGGAATCAGCTGTGATTGATCTATTTATATCTGTCCTGACATACAGTGTGAAAGCATTTGTAAATTTGGCAGTAAAAATCCATTGTTTTGGTCTTGGTTGTGCTTTTATGTAAAAGAAGTTCAAGCATTTTAAATTTGTGTTAACTGCATGAATTTTGTGTCAAAGCAACAATAAATGTATTAATTGTATAGCCTACACAGACGGATGTTGTGCTAACTGTGTTAGGAGTTTAGGAAAGTTGTTAAAAGTATTGAAAAAATTGTCATAGCAATCGTAAAAATCCTAAATCCTATCTATTTTCAGCAGGGTGTGACTCCACTGGTTGCAAAAGGAAGTCTGTTTCTATAGAAGTCAATTAAAAACTGATCCTACTTCTCACTTGATTTATATGGGGCTCAATCGCTACTTTTAAGTTTTTTTCAATACAGCAGGATGTTCATTTTGTATATATGGTCCCATTTATCATAAAGTTGACAAAAAGCAGGGGATGCCTTAGGGGCATGGCTACACGCGGACTCAATCAAGACAGAGGCTTAGCCATGCTAACCATGGCATTGTGCATATTAAAATAGCTCTAAACTTGTTTTTGGGTGTTCGTCTTAAAGGAGAATTCCGGTCAATTTTTACGTTAATCTTGATCGCTATAGCTACGCGAGTACTTTCGATAGAAAAAAACCCCGATCCGAATCAGTGCAGGTAACACGGAGAAGCTGCAGCTACGTGTACAAGCGTCCACTGAGCTAAAACGGCAGTGGTCGGGGCAAGTTTTAGAGTGCCTTTGTGCCTCTTAACAGACATAAAATGCAATTAATATGTCTGGGCCACATGAACAGGGCCCTTACGTGTCAACAAGATGCGTTTTCAACTCAGACATTGTTTAAATTCACCTACCATGGTCCCTGTCTCGATCCTGCCGGTAGCTAGTGGTGTGGATATGTCCTCCAGAGGATAGGTCATGTCACGTCTTGAAGTGTATTCCCCCCTAAAAAAAAAAAGTAGTGCGGTAGTAGCTGTTAGCTGCTAGCTGCCCTCCGGTGAGTGTGTACAGCCAGATAGCCGTTAGCCATTAGCTGCTAGCTGCCGTCCGGTGAGTGTATTCAGCCAGACTTTTGTTATAACCATCCCAATAATAATCCACAGAGCAGCGATGGTGTTGCTATGTCCTCCAGTTACTGAAGGCTAGCTTTAGCTTGCTCTTGAGCAGCAACTTTATCTGCCTGTTTCCCCTCTGTCTGACTCATTCTTTCCAACTCTTGTGAGGCTAGTTCTTCGTCTGTATACTCGGGTTCGAATAACCAAGGACGACCATCAAACTCAAAAGGCTCTTCTGTGTGTTGTATATCTGCTATATTCTCCATAGTTACGTTACTCCAAGCTTCTTCCCTTATAAACAACTCCGCTCTTCACTCTGTCTTCACACACTACTCCGATCTGCACACTACTGTTTACCTTTTCCTGCTACAACTGAATTCCCAGGAGACAGCGCGATGCTACAGCTAAGCTTCAGTAATGCTATTACTGTGCAAGCCACAGACATGTTTATCCCGTTTCCATGTAGTTACATAGTCACTGATATGGTCATAACAACTACAGTGCTCAGTTACCTATTTTGAGGGGGAAATAATCTAAACCTTTCACTGCGAAGGCATGATCTGTCCTATGCAGGACATCCACCAGACCACCGGGCGCTCCGTGGATATATGGCTGGAATACTGCTTAATACACTCACCGGAGGGCAGCTAGCAGCTAACAGCTACTACCGCACTACTGTTTTTTTAGGGGGGAATACACTTCAAGACGTGACATGACATGTCCTCTGGAGGACATATCCACATCACCGCTCCGTGGATTATTATCACAGAAGCCTGTCTGAATACACTCACCGGACGGCACCTAGCAGCTTATGGCTAACGGCTATCAGCTAGCAGGGCAAGCTAGCTACCGGCAGGATCGAGACAGGGACCAGGTCACCAGAGTAGGTGAATTTAAACAATGTCTGAGTTGAAAACGCATCTTGTTGACACGTAAGGGCCCTGTTCATGTGGCCCAGATATATTAATTGCATTTTATGTCTGTTAAGAGGCACAAAGGCACTCTAAAACTTGCCCCGACCACTGCCGTTTTAGCTCAGTGGACGCTTTTACACGTAGCTGCAGCTTCTCCGTGTTGCCTGCACTGATTCGGGTCAGGGTTTTTTCTATCGAAAGTACTCGCGTAGCTATAGCGATCAAGATTAACGTAAAAATTGACCGGAATTCTCCTTTAAATGTTGACCCTCTCACTGTGTGTTTTCATTTCATCATGGTTAATTTGTACATTTTGGTTGCGTAGAAGTGTCTTGTTCAGCCTAATGCTAAGCTAGCTAGCTAGTATTAGCTGGTAACTTAAAGGGGTGATAGAATGATTATATAGGGTATTTCAAACTGTTCCTTAAGGTCTCCGAATAGGGTATGTAACATTGGTTGGGCTGAAAATGGCCCGGGTGCTGTTCTATGCGCCCTAATGCAACCCTGTGAAATAGCCCTAGAAAGAAACGAGAGGTTTTCTCCCTTATATGGTATCTTCATGAATATTTAGATGAGCTGCGCGCTGATTGGTTGGTTTACAACAAGCGAAGCACACACACACACACACACACACACAGCCCCTCCCCTCTGTGCACACCACGTCTCCATGTCCCCCCCCGCCATCACACACACACACACACACACACACACACACACACTGCACACAGCACAGCAACACAATCCCTTTTTTCTCAGCGGCACCTTTCCCTTTTCTTTTTTGGCTTTCCATCATTAGACTCACACACTTATCATTAGACTCACACACTGTCTGTTAACGTTACCAATAGACTTCCAAACGTACAGACATGCCCAGACATGCCCGGCCACTGCCCGCCGCTGCCCGTACAGAAATGCCCAGACATACCCGGAGCAAGAATGGCTGGAGCAGCCGAGGCCCAAGAAAATATCCCCGGCTGGCTTCAAACTTCATTTCTGCTCCGACACATAAACTCATCAACTAATGTTACTGTACAAAGCACCAGAGACACAGTTTAGTTACAGTTTAGTCATCCTCCAGTGTGTCGCGCACACACACACACACCAATGCAAAGTTTCGACACTTTCATTACAACTAGTGTTGTTGTAACTTTACCCTTGGGACATAAAAAAGCTCCACTTCCAGACAAGGAATCACAACTCACGCTGTAGCTAGTTCAGTGTCTCAGCGCAGAGACATTTAGCGGAGAGTGAAGCCCACAGGCACACAGACAGAGTTGTAACTACTATGTTCTTATCATGTCTCATCCTGGTGGCTCCACAGCCCCGTGTTCCCCGAGGATCCATGTTGGGAACAAAAAAAAAGTCAACATACTGTGAACCGCCGCCGGCAGGCAGCTCCACAGTAGCAGCAAAAGCAGCAGCAGCACACCGCCCATTGCAAGTCCTCTGCGCCGGCGTGTTAGATCCACAACTCCCACTCCATTGTCCAATATCTACTCCTTAATTAAGTTCTAAATACTTTTCTCTGTGTGTACAGGTACACACATGGGCCAGTATTCCATTGTACAGCCTGGAAGACTGCATTTACGACCATGGTTCATTTTCAATATCCTTGAAAAACTTCCAAACTTTCTTATTTGTAATTCCTGTGTAATTCAGAACACCAGCTGGTCTCAGACCAGTGGTCTGTATGTACATTTTGGGGCGTGACAAAGGTACAGACCAGAGCCAACTAAGGTACAGCCACCAAGTTGACGTCAACTATTAGCTTAGTTGGGATTCACCCGTTTTCAGCTGCAGTTTCAAACTGTGAGATTTGCATAGGAAATAGTTGTCAGTGGGACTTTGAGGTTCTCTATATGTCCTTTTTACCCACCAAACTGTCGTAATTCAACTATGACAAGGTAAACTTGTTTTGCATTCTATCACCCCTTTAAGGGAACGTCTGCTGAATATCTGTAATGTTGTACATGCAGATGAATGGCGCAAGTAGCCAGAGGTCTGAGTTTACTTGCCAGTAAATCTCCACTGGATGACTCCATTCAAAAGGGTTTAAAAACTGCAACTTTTCAGCATTTAGCTTAGCGCATGCAGCGCCATTGCAACCAAAAACAATACTGGCTTGGCAGCATCATCCTTCCCAGCTCCAAGTCAAACCAAGATGGCAACGGCCCTAGTGGCCAAACTCGAGGCTTCAAAACTGAGGTCCACAAACCAATGGGTGACGCCACTGCTGCTACGTCCACTATTTTTATTTTTATAGTATATGACACACACACACACACACACTCTCTAAAAGGAGACAGGAGTTTTTTGGAAGTGGAATGGGACAGGAGTTCACCTATCCTATTCCCACAAATCCACCAATCCTAAAAGAATGACTCCCACCCTGTTCCTCTGTTGTGTATTTTTTTCAGCCTCTAACACATGTGTACACATCAGGTTGGTTAAAATAGGCATACAGGCTGGAGATTATTATGGCATGTTCATGGAAACTGTTTCAAAGCTGCACTCAACCACCTGAAGAATACAAGCTATGATTTCTTCAATGATAAAAAAAAAAAACACACATACGCACACACACATATGGCTTTTGTTATGGAAACACAGTTGTGTGTGCTTAAGGTTAAGCAGGGTGGTGGTGAAACTGTTGCTGCAAGCACAGCATAGCTGCATTTCATTTGCCTTAAATCAGATCTGCTTTAAGAGCAATTATAGTCGCAGCCCATGTTTCTAAGCATTGCTAGGGGCAACCAGGGGCACTATTGAAACAATAACACAGCTGTATAGTAAAATGTGCTGGCAAATTTCTAATTCAGCTAACGTGCAAAAGTGAGTTTACAGAAATGACCTACTAAATTATGTTAAGTATGGACTTTCATGTCAGATACTGTATGTTGTTTCGGCAAACACACACACGAACACACACACACACACACACACACACACACACACACACACACACATAAAAAATGTTACATGTTAACAATTTACTGCATAAGTAACCTGGTTTCTTGTGATCATAAATAAATAATAGGAGGTACATAAATAGAACTATACAGATTATTTGGAGACAAATGGTAAAGTCGGTGGTGCTGATGAAGTGACAGTGGTGTGATTAATAGCAGCAGAGTCAACAAGTCTAAGTAAGCAGTACACCAAACTAATATATATGATATGGTTAAGTAATAGAACTCAACTGTTTGTCTGTGTTAATATAATACAACCCGGGCTGTATAATAGTATAAAGTGCAAGAGTGGGGCGCCTGGATGGCTTACCTGGTGGAGCATGCGCCCCATGTGCAGAGGCTCAGTCCTTGGCACAGCGGCAGCGGGTTCAACTCCAATCTGCGGCCGTTTGCTATATTAAAACATTATAGTACAAGAGTCACTATAACATTAACAAAATATAAAGTATAATACGTATATTATGATATAGTGATATATATATTTCTTTTTTTTTTTAAATCTTGGAAATCCTTGAAGTCTCATATTCAATGATGATAAAATACAAGACACAAACATATACGTTAAAAAAAGAATAAATATAATACTCAATGAAAACAATTGCACACTAAGGTAAATATACCGTCTTGAAATGCCCAGAGGTAGTAAGAGTGTCCAGCTTAAATAAACATTAAAGGTGGTTCAATGCTTTTGGTGCATATAATCTAAAAGCAGATTGATCAAACTCAGAGGTAACCTGAGGAACTTGAAGCATAAGGCAGTTTGTTGAGGGAGTTTGGTAAGGGCTTGTGATCCAGTTCAACAAAGAGAAAACAAAAGTCTACACATGAAATGATTGCAAATTTCCTTATGGTGTCCTGACGCGCCAGTCAAGAAAAGAAGAAGCCAAGTTTTTGCCTCAGTTTGGTGATGAGGTTTTTAATGATCACAGAATGTAAATGATTTGTTAAGCCATATGCCAAGATATGCCTGTTACTCTTATTGGTGGAAACTGTTAAAAACCAATGCCTCTTGCTCTAGAGAAGAGCATGAACTTTGTTTTGTTTGCATTTAGCACACGTTTAAGATAAATTAAAACATGTTGAAGGGCATTAAAAAGTTTGTAATTTCTCAACAGCCAGCTGTAGAGAGGTAGAAATGCAATACAAAATACAGTTTGAACACTAAAATCAGCTAAATAAGACACATTATAAATATAAATTGTAAATAGGACAGAGCCTAGAACGGATCCTTGTGGAACATCTTTTGTTACTGGTAAAGATTTTTGATTGAATGTTTTAAGCTTTGACGCATTACGTTCGTTCAGAGAGGTCATTTTTAAACCAACTACAGACAAGTGAATCAAATCCAATATTCCAATATTACTATTGATCTACAGTGTCAAAAGCTTTTAAGAAGTCAACCAAAATAACCGCACAATGATTCCTCTTGTCAATACAAGAAAACTATAACATTTAAAAACAAATTAGCAAAGATGGTGCTGTGCATTTGTCAGAAGTCTGACTGCTGAGGGCTCATAATAGATATTTTGACAGAAATACTCTGAGTTGGTCAATCACCAGTGATTCCAGGATTATCCAGATAGGGAAGTTTGGATATTGGTTAATAGTTGTTGAGATCACTGTTGTCACCTCGCTTATTCATATTTTTTTTTTCTTGTAACCCTTGTGTTTTTTAATTATGAATACTTGTTTGTTATAGCCCTTATTTATATGCTCTTTAACATGGACACTAATGTTTATGAATATAAACATGTCAACCAGGAGAGATTTATTTTATTGATAAAACAAAATATCATCATATACTTTTTGTATGTTTGAAAGCTTGGAAAGTGTTCCCCACCCCCAAGGGAATCCCTCTGGAAATACCTGGAGATGAAAGCAACTGCAAAAGCAAAATACACCATTGTGAATATGTATATACTTTTGTCGCTTGCACTGATTGGCTATCAGTAGCGAGGGAAGTGTGAGTGCGTCCGTGCCAAGGGTTTTCCTGATTGCAAATACATCGTACTTCAACTTGTAAATATTATCAAAATAACCAACTTCACATACCGTTTATTTTAGCTGGAGCCCAAAAACTACTGCCACCTTAATTCCACCATGCCAGTCCTTCGACTTTATTTACGTAGATGAAAAGGTGGACCTGCAGCCAGACTAACGTCTCAACAGGGTGTCCCTGTAAGCACCTGATGGGAATAACCCACTACCTTGAGGTGCTGGTATTTATTTTCTGGTTTGCCAGTGCAACGTCTTACCCTGTTGTGTCACGGAGCTTTAACATCACACGCTCATCGGTACATGACCTGATTCACACATTTTCGAAGAAGCTGCTCAAAAACGTTTTCCATCCCTCACTTAGCTGGAGGACTTAGGTAATGGATTTGCTCGGCTTGCTGGATAGTTACACTTTAAGTATATATCATTGATTAAAGGACTTATGTCTCAGCAGGATTTGGCAAAACATGTCCATGCTTTTATCTTAAGTAAACTCTACTACTGTAACGTAGTCTTTACAGGTCTCCCTAAAACATTTACGGATTTAGCCCACGGGCCTTGAGTTTGACACATGGTTTAAACTAAAACACCCAAACCTCATATCTCATCAACATTCTCGTATACTGGGCATAAACAGGAGGCAGCGTGTATACTCCATCCATTGCTGGTAGTTGCCATTAGTAGCTTTGGTCTCAGAGAACGAGACGTTGTGACCGATAAGACCCAATCAGGTGGAGAAACGTTGGCGTCAGTGTTGGTGTTACCAAAGGTCTCCGTTTGCGGCCGTTGAGACTACAACACAACCCCGCAGATTCCATTTTTGGAGTACAGACAGTGTAGCTTTGTGTTATGTAAAATATTTTCAATTGCGCATTTCCAAATTGTGCCAACAAAATGTCAAGCTACACTTTGGGCAGATTTTGTAGATCTTACTTTTGGATACGGACAGGCTGAAGTTTAGGTTAATTGTCGTTTTGACACTATTGTCCTGAAATGACATTACCTCGCCATTCCCATAGATGGCGCTGTGTCTTATTCACACTGACGCCTGGGCACTCGTCATAATCAGAAGAACAAGTGCAGTGGAAATAGTTTAGTCAGCGCAAACAATGGCAAACCTCACAGAAAGAATTATTCAATCTGCTCCATCCTCATTGAAGGCGAGAGTTTGGACACATTTCGGCTTTTATAACCTCGAGGGGAAGACGGAACTTGATAGGAATCATGCTATATGCAGGCTTTGCAAAGTGAAAGTTAATTTTGGAAACGCCACAAACTTGAGAACTCACATGGTACGGCATCACCCAGAGATTAACATTAAAGAAGTGGACGAACAACAACCTAAAGTACCTCCTCCTAATGTGCCAGTCAACCAATGCACTCTCTTTCAATGCTCTAAACTCCCACCGTTGCGTCAGAGTGTTCTCAACTGCCGGAGACATCGTAACTGCACAGCGGAGCATGCTCACTCCAAAACACGTAGACCAGCTTCTGTTTCTGCAAAAGAATGTACAGATTCTAGCCAGTAGTGGACTGGTTACACACACACACACACACACACACACACACACACACACACATATACACCTAAATGTGTATCCATTATGTGATTCTGACACATAACAAAAGTTCTGTTGAATGGACTGTAGTTGCCACAGTTCTAAAAAGAAAGGGCCTAATTTTAGGAAGTTCAACATGCTCAGTCGAGTTCACATTTCAACAGTCAACCTGGTAGCTGAAGTACTCCTTAAACCACATTTAGCAGTATTTTTTGTTTGATCTGAGTACAGCACTTTAAAGCTAAATGTAAAAGCTCTTTTTATTTAACAGTTTTATACTTGAATTAAATGTATTTGAAAGCTGGCAAAAGCTTGGCACTTTTGCAGTTTTTAGTTGCAAAAGTTTTTATTTTTGTATGAAGACATATAAAGTAATATCAAACTACATTTAATTTGTTGTGTTTCTTTTCTTTTAAATTGTATGTCTACTGCAATCACATGGGAAAAGTAACTACATTTACATACTGTGAATCGTTTTTTGAATCGAAAATCGGAATCGAATCATGACATTTTCTGAATCGTACACCCCTACTATTAGCTAAAGTTACTTTTTTGACTTGTGACATGTAAATTACACACAAATGCATGGCATTATAACAGAAACTTATCCATCTCTCCATCATGTAGTCACACACTTATAATTACAATCTGAGCCAGTCAGTGGCAAAAACAAGCACTTTTAGTGGACGTACATTGACATTGCACATTTGCCCTAGGATTACATTGCAAGGTTTTCCCTACCTTTATAAGATTTAGGTGCACCACCCAAGCCATTTTGGGAAGCACCTATAAACTTTGTCAAATTTGGATCCTCTGTGCCTGAAAAGAAAAGACATTGGAAAAATAATCAATTTCAGTTTAGGTCTGAATTTCATAAGGAGAAGTCAATCTGCCTGTCAGCAATTATGTTGTCATTTTCCTGTACTATAGGTCCAAAGAGAACATTTGCACAACTTATACAAATCAATGCCTTGAGTTGCTTGATGTACCTGCTTTATACCACAGCATAGCCAACTGGTCTACCAGCAGCCTGTACTCTGTTAGCGTATTTCTAATTGTAGAGTAGCAGTTTGCTGGGCCAGACAATGAATGGACTGCAGCTAACTCCCCCCTCCTCTAACCACGGCTTTAACTGTCTGTAACCATCAAACACTGCCACTGGTTTCCTACAAGGCTTTGGAGCGAGGGAACATGAAAGAGAGAAGAGGGAGACAGCTGAGGTCCCCACTTCTCCTCTGGATGTGGTAATAGATGGGTAGGGCTAGAGGCTGCTTGTAATTGGTAGCTTGGTGTTTAAAGAGGGGTCCCTCAACTGAAAAACCTCATGGGAGGTCTTTAATTTAAGCTACTAAATACGCCCCTCTCCCCTCACTCCAAGTGCAATGCAGACGTTTTTTTGTTGTGTGTGTGTGCGCACTCACTCTATGCACACATGTGCACCGTACATGTGCGTGGTTCCACATTCTGCATTTTTGGCCCTTTGCTGACTCAAGCCTCTATGTTTGGTATTGTCTCAAAGCTATACACACAAAAACACTTGCATCTGTGTGAAACACAGACAGACACACACACTACACTGTGCCATATGTGGTGCACAAAAAAGGTTAACGGTTCAGGGGTGAAACCACAGGTTTATTTGAGTGGCCAATAGCAAATTTTATGGGAGGGCACGGGGGATAATGCCGACTCAGGGCACGCACTTACCATAGCTTTACTTATACAGTTTGTTTTTCAAAGCACTCACTACTGTATTGTGTAAAGCAGACCATTTCTGATTTAGTATCATGCATCTTCCATTTTCCTGTACCCCTCTATTCTGGTAACATCTTTATAAAAATATGTATTGTTTTGAAGCCTACTTCTATATAGAATTGAGTTTGACATTAGTTATTTGGTTAAATAAGAAAAAGAATATATTTGACATAGATCTGATGAACAGATGCATTAAGGGATATGCAAATCCTGTCGTGTGTTCTAATTCATTCATTGGCAGTTTGCCAGCATGAAACAGAATGATGGACATTTAGTTGGAATAATTTATTATGTTGGAATTTAACAAGGCATCACTAAGAAACACAGAGCTAAGTGTTGTGTTTCTCAGAGTTTGTGACTACAAACAGTTATGCTAATCTCAGTTCAAAGGACAAACCAGCAATATTGCTGATGTGTCGTTGCCTTAGTCCAATTGTTGACAGTGAGGATGGTATTTTTGATGCTGGTTTTACAGAGTAAACTGGTTTACTGATTAAGTAAGGTTTGTGGTGTGTACCCTACTTGAAGTGATGTTACTGCCTTTTTTATTGTGGTAAACTAGTAGTAAAGGCCAAAATCACAAGGCTAGGTATGGTGATCCTGATGTGAGTGTTTTACGAATATTCTGCCTAATCTGTTCAGTTTTGGTGGCTGCAGCAGTACCTGTGGCTGGCAGACAAATGTCTTCCCTGTTATCTGTGAAGATTCAGGACAGGACGCACAGACTGACAGTCTTCATCATATCATGTAGGTTTTGGGGGGTTGCAAGAGACATGTTGCCCTTAATATTTAGAACACATGCATTTTTCCCCCCAGTAGAAATATGAAAGTGGCAGCTGACTTATTTTGAAGAACTACTAGAATGCGACTCATAGATGCAACAATGCCTCTGGTAATTTAGGTACTAGTATATAACCTCAAAAGCAATGGTTGCAATTTTCCATAAAACAGAAAGAAGCAAATAGCGACAGCTCATGCAGGGGGAGTCCTAGGGCAGGAATGGAGTAAAAACACAAATGCAAATTAGCTTGAAAACAAGGTAAAACAAAAGGCAGAGTTTAAGTCTGTCAACTACTTTACACTTTGAGGGAATTTTTGTTAAAGTGCTCATATTGTGCTTTTTGGCTTTTCCCCTTTCCTTTATTGTGTTATATATCTTTTTGTGCACATTATAGGTTTACAAAGTGAAAAAGCCCAAAGTCCACCCCAAACGGACTTACCATCTTCCAGAGAAAAAGTACTTTCACTTACTGTGACTCCCAACAAAGATGGTACAGAAGTGAGATGTCTCACTCTGTAGCTAAAACAGAGACCTCAACACACAGGGTAAAAAGCGGAGCTGCAGCAATGTGCAGTACAACAAAACTATGGTGTTTTCTGAAAATTAAAGCACATAAACCTATTCTGGTACAACCTCTAAATACAATTATGAACCTGAAAATGAGCATAATATGAGCACTTTAAGGTAATTCTTCAACAAAATAAGTAGTTAACTATTGGCAACATTTATAAGACCTCCCTCTGTACCTGATGACTCTTTTAACTGTATGGTCTCCAGGATAAACTCTATAACTTGTAAAAATGAATGTATTATATTCTGGGACGTTAATAACAAATGTGGTCTGCTAAATTATCTACCAAAGTAAAGAATATTTTTGGAAATATTAACTTAACTAATTACTGAGCCCCCTCGTGTTACATCTGCATGTAAATCCCTGCTTGATTGGATACTTGTCTCACATCCAAGATTCTTAAAATCAGGGGTCATGTCTGATTGCTTTAGTGATCATTCAATTGTGTACTGTATATGAAAGATCAAAGTCCCTAAACTGCCACCTAAATTGATTAAAATCAGGCAATATAAGAATAAATCGATAATGTTATCAATTATTTAATAGCAATAAACGGGGACAGGTATCAACTAATTCCGGATGTACATGATACTTGGAATTTTTTATATTCTGAATTCATTGGGGTCATAGACAAATATGCACTCCTGAAGACTACTAAAGTCAAGGGAAAACATCTTCCTTGGATAACATCTTATCTCATAAGCACTTTCAGACAGAGAGAATGCGTGGGCCACTTTTAGAAAATCTAAGGATCATGCTGACTGGGAACGGTACAGACAATTGATAAATGCAAGTAAAACCATGACCAAAAATGCTAAAACCAGGGGGAGGATCACGTGACCAGCACCCGCTATGGTTGCAAGAGACTAGAGCTCCTGCACTCATCTCCGCATTTCATTTAATAACCAGGTCTATTACTTTTTCTTCAACGCCAAATTGTTTGGTCTGTTATCACGGTGACTCAGTGAAACGCCTACAGGCACGAAAAAGCAGGTCTTGTTGTCGCCTAAACTATCGTTCAGAGAAATCTGCTAGCATGGCGGCGGATAATGGAGCGGTAGCTAACGTAGCAACTGATGTTAACGTGATCCCTAACATGGAGGACTTAATTGCTCAGGTCTTGGAAAAGCAACTAAGTATGCTTGAATCAGTGATCTACAACGCAGTGAAGGGAGTGTTAGCGGAAATTAAGGCCTCGCAGCAACACATCGGGGCAGAACCTGAGAGGCAGGAAAATATGGTATGCGAGCCGGAGCAATCTGACTGCATCACATTCACGATCCAGTGGCTTTGGGTGCTTGAAGGGACACAACACGAGCTACAGGCTGAACGCAACTCAGACTCCTTTGTCCGCCGGGCCGCCCTGGGAGCGATCCACAGAGAGAGAGAGTTCGACTCTGGCTGGAGTTGGAGGTGGAGGCCAGCGTGATGCACGCGAGGGCCGCCCCAACTGTTGCCGACAGAGGAACCGGAGGGCAGCGGTGGCATGTCGCGTTCGGTGCCAGGGACAAGCCTGGAGGACTCAGCACCTGTGGATTAACGGTATCTGGGCTATTGAACTGAGTTTGACTGGAGGACGCTGTGTGTAGGTTTTGGAACCAACCTTTGAAGGAATATTCAACTGTTCAACCAGACTGTAAGAAATGATGAATGCTGGCTACTCAGTCTACAGTCTATGTTTTGTGTACATTTAACCAGGCTGAAAAGAACATGATAAATCCTGAGGACACGGTATGTAAGTTTCGGAGCCAAGCTTTAAAGGGACACTTAACCAGACTGAAAATACATGATAAATACTGGCTGGTCAGTTTACAGTCTGTTTTGTTAACATTTAGCTAGATTGAAAGAACATGGGATGCGGTCTGTTCAGCTCATAGTCTGCTTGTTGCTCCAACTAGATTGGTGTGTTTTTTCACATAGCTTATTCCAGAAATTGTTTTTCACATAGCCTATTTCAGAACTTAATAGCTGGTTGAGAAATAATTCTAAGATGTTTATAACATTGTTTATGTTTAACATAAGAATTCACTAGACCTGTTTCTTAACTTGTGACTTAAGACAGGAGGTGCAGTTTTGAGCTGGAGTTTTGCGCGAACTGCGTTTGATGTGGTCACGCATCTTACAGATAGGGGAGGGGGTCTGCGGTCCCAGAGGGTTAGGGGATTTATTTAATTTTTTATGTTTTTGTCACACCTTGTTCAGAGCTAACAGTTCACCCTTTGCTACAGATTTGTCAGCGAAATCCGGTATTTTTTTTTTTATATATATATATATATATATATATATATAAGTTGAATCTAATAAAAAACGTGTATATGTGTAAATTTTGAAGATGGCTGAGCTTTCAATCCTTTCAGTCAACATCAGGGGGCTAAACGGGCCGATCAAACGAGCTAAATTCCTGGACTATTTAAGAAGGAAAAACATAGATGTGGCGCTTATACAAGAGTCACATTTACTCACCGTAGATAAAAGCAGTAAAGACTCAGGCAGGATATCTTATATATGTACCACAATAAGGAGTAGGAAAATAGCCTTTGTTTCGGTATATGCACCGTCTACATATGACGAAAGTTTTTTTCCCGCGCCTAACCAATGAATTGCTCTCTCTCAATGAATATTCACTAATTATAGGGGGAGACATGAATGCAGTACTAGATTTAAATCAGGATAGATCAGGGGTCAATCACACGAAAGCCCAAAAACATATATCGGACATGTTTAAAGCAGTTGTGGAATCCCACCAGGATGCACAATCCTACTAGCAAGGATTACAACTTTTCCACACGTCACCTCACCCAATCCCGCATTGATTATATGTTGTGCTCCAGTGAGCTTAAGGCAATCCACACAATAGCAATAGAACCAGTAATTCTGTTTGATCACAATGCACTGATAACCACATTCCGTTGTGATATGTTAGGAGAAAGATCTAGGAGATGGCAATTTAATAATTCCCTTCTCCAGAACACAGCTTTTGATACAGAATTTAGAACCAAACTGGCTAAATTTATATCAATTAATACCGACTCAGTTTCTGACCCTGCATATACATGGCAGGCAACTAAAGGATTTATTAGAGATTTTACATCCTCCTTCACGGTCAATTTGAAGAGGAAAAGAGAGGCAAGGATAGTGGAGTTGGAAGAATGCTGTAAATGGTTAGAGCAAATTCTTAAGACTTGTTTTTCTAAATCTACACATACTCTTCTAGTCACAAGTCGAACAGAGCTGAATGATCTGTTAAGGAGAGCTGAGTTCATAATGCACAGAGTGAGGAAAAACTACATTTTAACAGATGTAACCCAAGCAAATTGCTTGCTCTGAAATTAAAACAAAGTGAATCCAGAGCTACTATCAACAGCATCTGCACAGACCGAGGTATCTCAACGAATCCTAAGGATATCAGCGCCACTTTTCAATCCTTCTACTCAAAGTTGTATAAGTCCTTTTTATCAGTGGACGCAGAAAAGGCTTTCAACCGCCTAGAGTGGAACTACTTGTGGCAAGTAATGGAGAGGCTTGGTTTGGGGGCTAAATTCATTGACACAGTGCGTACTTTATATGTGAATCCCACGGCCATAGTCTCAACCAATGGATTGCACTCCCATTAAGCGGGGCTCGCGACAGGGATGTCTGCTCTCCCACATGCTATTTGCAATCTCTCTTGAACCCAAGCCATAAGGCAAAATAAAATCTGTAATGTCCAGATTAAATCCAGTAGCAGCTCAATATCATTATTTGCAGATGATATTTTGTTGTACATTGCTGATCTTGAGGACTCTATTCCAAATTCTTAAGATGTTCAACGAATTTGGCTCAATCTCCGGCTACAAAATTAACTGGAATAAATCTAATCTTCTTTTATTGAACAACAGGCATGTGGCATCAGCCATTATTGTTACAATACCAACCCAAAGCAAAATTACATATTTGGGCATCCCTACAGCGAGTTGTCCAGGACAACTATGAAACTATATTAAGTAGTGTTCATAGGGATCTGGCCAATTGGTCTGCGCTGCCGGCATCACTACGCTCCAGGACTGCTGTTGTTAAAATGAACATAGTTCCTCGTGTGAATTTCTTAAGTACAATGATCCCCTTACCCCCACCGATAAATTTCTGGAAGAAACTTGATACCTTAATTCGGCAATATATTTGGAATAATAAACAACCTAGGCTAAAATACTCTACCCTGCAACGTACCTCAAACACGGGAGGCTTGGCCCTCCCCAACCTTAAAGTGTATCACAGAACCTTTCAGCTACGGGCCTCAGAGTGTGAATGGACCCCTCATCTACAGTCCCATGGAGAGAAATAGAGCAAAACCTCACTGGAAGTCTAAGACTGCAATACCTTGCCTTTGCAGGTTTGTGTCAAAAAAAGTGTATGCTAGCCTATGGCCCTATTATCACTAACACATTGACCAACTTTAAACAGGTTGAGGAGCAACTATGCTACACCAACAAGTGGCATTTGAACACCCCAATTTGGAACAATATACGCTTAATGTCTGGTAACAAACCCTTTGCTTGTAAACAGAGGCATTTATACTGTAAACCAGCTATTCAATGAGAAAGGTATGTTGAGTTTTGAAGACCTATGAGATAGTTTTGAGGTCCCCAGGACATGCTTCTTCTTGTATCTGCGCTTAAGATCAGCCCTAAAATGTTATGGCGTGCCATGGGGAAATAGTCCTGAGGCACACCCAGTCATTAAATGGTTTGTTGATTTTCCTGTGAGAGGATTAGCGTCAAAGATCTATGCTAAACTGATGCAAATATCCAAAGGAGAACTCCCAATAGCATAATAATAATAAATAAGGAAATGGGAGAAAGAGCTGAGCCCTGAGGGGAACGCAATTAATTGGGAGACAGTTTGGGACATTTTCCAAAATCACCAGCAGATCCACTTTAACATATGTCAGAGGACATATTGGACTCCTCAGAAGAGATACGTGTCTAAAGTTATTCCCACTCCCTATTGCACGTTCTGTAAACCTGAACAAACTAGAACTTTCCTGCACATGGTCTGGGAGTGTGAAGAGGTGCATGAGTTCTGGAATAAAACAACATCAATAATATCTGATGCGATAGGATGTCGAATTCCTACTGACCCGATTCTTTTGTCACTTAATGACGACTCTAAATTACAGCTGCTTGGGAGACAGAAAAAAGTTTGGCTAGCCGGCTCAACCGCAACCAAGAAAATGATAGCTCAACGCTGGCTCCCCCCCCCACTCACTTTGTATAAAACAGTGGTTGGCGTATTTTCCCTCTACAGCAAAGACAGCACAAGTATCAGTCCTAATGACCTCAGCATCATAAGAATGAGAGGAGAGTGACTAGGCAAGGTGTGATTTTTGTTTTTGTTTTGTTTATTTGTTTGTTTTGTTTTCCTCGAGACCGCAGGGGGTTGGGGGTGGGAGAGGGTTTTTGTGTGTTTTTGTATGTTCAAAAGTATAAAAACAATAAAAAGCTGATCTAAAAAAATAAATTAAAAAAAAAGCTAAAACCAACTACTATAAAGAATATCTTGCACATGACTTTAAGAACCCTAAACATTTCTGGAAAAAAAAATAAAACTTCAACTAACCCATCATACTCAACCTTATCGACTCAAATTAGGGTCAACAAGACTATACTAAATGATCCACTTTTAGTTGCTCAATCATTTAATCAGCACTTCTGTCTGTTCTGTCCCACAGATTCATTTCTCTATGCTAGTGCTGATATTAATTATGTGTTAGTCAATAACAGTACTTTCTACTTTAAGAAGATAACACCTGTTGAGGTTGATGATGCTATTAATGATTTCAAAACAAGCAGTGGACCAGGGCAAGTTTTTTAAAATGATCATCACATATATGTATGTACCCTTATTGCGACCTTTTTAAAGCAGCCATATTATGCTCATTTTCAGGTTCATAATTGTATTTTAAGGTTGTACCAGAATAGGTTTACATGGTTTAATTTTCTAAAAACACCATATTTTTGTTGTACTGCAGTGCTCTCTCTCACTGCTGCAGATCCTCTTTTCAGCTGGTCTCTGTTTTAGCTACAGAGTGAGACCTCTTTTCTTCTTCTTCTTCTGTACTATCTTTGATTGCACTGCACATGTGCAGTAGCTCAGATGTAGATCATGTCAGCTAGCTAGCTCCATAGACAGTAAAAGAAAGGCTGTTTCTACAACTTCAGTCAGTTACAAGGCAGGACTAGCTGGGAGACTTCTAAATGAGGGCGCACATGTAAGTAGTTCTTTTGTAGATTATGGTGAACTTGTGTGTGTTGTAGCAGTGCTTTGCTATTGAGAACGAGGTAGCATGCTAGCGTTAGCATGCTAGCGTTAGCATTAGCGTTAGCATGTTAACGCTACGAGCTAATGGTTGCGGTTAGCCTGCTCGTTTCGGCTTGTGACATCACAAGTCGTGCTGATTTTGAACAGCTCACCCAGAGACTGAAGGCTGGACACATTCAGAAACTGTATCTCACTCTAAACAGCATGGGTGGATTTTTTTCAAAGTTTGTATGTGTGTGGAAGCACCAGAGACAAGAATACCCCAAATCCCAGAAAAAGTGATTTTTTCATAATATGGGCACTTTAATATGTCCTTATCTACTGTGATATACCTCAATTATGGAAATGTTCACGTATTACTCCTTTACACAAAAGTGGAGATGTGCTGGAACTTAAGTTTAGAATACAGGTAGGTGGTGAAACCTGCTGGGCATGTCTGCCTGACGCACCTCCACCGGTGCCTAAGCGATTAAGGTGTACATGTTGGAGAACACTACGAAGGGCATTTAAGGGTCATCAGCTGGGGACCACCAGTCATGGATGTTTCGCTCCTTTATCCCCAGTACATCTCATGGTGGCGGAGACTAGAGGTTGAAGAGCCCACAAACCCCCGGCACCCCACCTCCACAGGGTATGTGACCCCTCCAACCAGCCTCCCTGCACTCTGCAGCCAGGTCAGCATATTTGGCCCGCTTCCGCTCATGGGCAGCTTCAAGCCCTCCTTCCCATGGGACTGTGAGTTCCACCATCAGGACAGTCTTGCAAGCAGCGGACCACATCACAATGTCTGGACGCAAGGACGTTTCCACTTTCTCCCTGGGGAAATGGAGCTGCTTCCCAAGGTCGACTGCTAGTGTCCACCCCTTGCCTAGTGTGAGGAGTCTTGCTGGGTCCTTCAGGCGGTGGATGTTGCCCCTCTCCCCAGCCCTCGCAAACAGGATGGAATGTGTGATTAGGGTAGGGGGCCTGCTGTTTGCTTCCTGCCTGCATGTCTCCACCACCTCAGCGAGCTTCTTCAGCACCAGGTCATGCCTCCACCTGTAGCGCCCTTATGCCAAAGCTGTCTTGCAGCCCGTCATGATGTGTTGGAAGCTCGCGTTGTTAGCGTTACACAAGAGGCAAGATTCCTCATTGCCCATCCAATGGTGGAAGTTGCGGGGGCAAGGTAAGGGGTCATATGCCGCTCTGATGAGAAAACTTAGCCTGGCCTGTTGAGTCTTCCACAGGTCAGACCAAGACAGCGGTCTGTCTAAAAGGCCTTCCCACGACAGCCAACTTCCCTGCTGGCCCTGGGACACTGCTTTGATAGTAAGTCTCTCGTGCTGAGCTCTCATCACCTCTGCTGCCACCATGGCCTTCCTCTCTTCTTTGGATGCATTCAACCAGAAGACAGGGGCCTGTCCCCAACTGAGGCCTACCTGACCGCCCTGCACTCTACCAACCACCTCACGGTGTTGCAGCCTTCTCATTGCCAGGTCAACCTCCTCCTCTGCTTTCCATTTTATCCCAGTTCGTACCTGGGCATCCGCAGCTCTCACCAGATGGTCTGTGGATTCTCTTAGCTCCATGACCAGCCGTGCTTTCTCCTGCTTATATCCCCCGCTGATGGAACGCAGGGGCAGTTGAAGCTTGGTTCTGCCAAAGAGGCCTACATCAGAAAGGCATCTTGGCAGACCGAGCCATTTCCTGATGTAGGAATTTGCCAGCTATCTAACTTGCTTACAGTGGAGGAGGGGACTTCGCTCATCTTGAGTGGCCACATCATCCTCTGGTACAGCGTGAATTGGTAACACCAAACCTTGTACTTGCTTTGAGGGCTTGATCCTCATTCTTGCCCACTCCACGAGGTCATCAAACCTCTTGAGCAGTCTCACCGTACATGGAGCTGTCTGGAGTATGGTGGTAATGTCATCCATGTGCCCTCTCAGTGGAGGTAGCCTTTGGCCTGATGGCAACTTCATTCCTCCGACCACCTGCCTTGCCCCAATGAGGATGATCTCGAATGCTGCTACAAACAAAATGGGGGAGATTGAACACCCCATGGCAATGCCAACTTCAAGTAGTTGCCACTTTGTGGTGAAGTCTTCATGAGTGCAGCATATCTGGATATCAAACTTTTGCAGGGATCAGGGATATAGAAGAAGTCCAGGGTGAACGTGATAAGTTGGTGGGGGACAGACCCGTAGGCGTTGGCAAGATCTAACCAGACGACATGCAGATCGCCCTTCTCTCTCTTTGCCCTCTGAATCTGTTCCCATATCACTGAAGGGACAACTTCTTTCTTCCACGCTGCTCCTAGAAGTCCACACGATCCTCTGCACGCCAGTACAATGCTTGTACAGCTTGTATGGTATACCGTTGGGGCCTGGTGGGAACCCAGTGGACTGCTGACTGAAATGCTGTTCCAGCTCCTCCTTTGTTGTTTCCAGCTTCCCGCTCCTCTTGTCCTCCAGCAGCTGCCTTGCATGCTTGAAGGGATTCTTGAAGAAGTTGCTCCTCTCTTTCTCCTTTCGTTTTCTGCGCTTGTGAAAGCGCTCAGCCCTTCGCAAGCTGGCCAGACTCTTCTTCACCTCCTCCCACAGTGGCTTCAGACCTTCCCTCTCCTCTTCCTCTGCTTTCCTCCACTGCTTTCGGAACTGGCGCCGTCTCTTCACCAGCTGCTCGATCTGTTGTTCCCTCCTTCCTTTCTGTCTTGGGCCTGCGCATTGCTTCCCCGAGATTGTTCCAAATCTGCCTCTGCACTCCTCATACAAGATGTCTCCGATGAAGTTGAGCTTGGCCACAACATTGCCGCGAACTGAGTGTTCCAGAAAGGTACTGAGTTCCGCATCCATATGTTGCCACACTGTCATTTCCTTGGCTTTTGGCCACTTGACCGCTTGTCTCCGCCCTGGTTCTCTTCTTTACCCTCTACGGACTGGCTCTTGGTTGTTAAGGTCGATTGATGTTCTGGTTGTGCTCTCCACAGGACCACCTTCAAGAGGATCACTCTCCACCATTGGGTCTCCTCCCTCGAGATTGGTCTGTAATAATTACAGCTCAATCTCAATCATCTATGCTATTGCAAAAGTATTTGAAAAACCTATTTTTAATCACCAGTCTGCCTATCTCAATGAGTGTAATCTTTTATCACCCTTTGAATCTGGTTTTGCAATAAACAATAAACTGCACGTGTGCAATTTTTATTGACAAATTCATTAACAAATGCTTTTGATTTGGTTGACCATTATGTTGGTTTTGTTAGATAGTCAAGTAATGCTTTGCTATGGTTCAATGCTTATTTACACAATAGAAACCAATGTGTAGTCATGCCGTGAAATAAATCTGATACCATCTTACAACAGTGTGAAGTTCCACAAGGTTCAACTCTTGGTCCATTTCTTTTTTCTTGTCTTTTTTTGTGATCAACTTTTTTTATTGTCCACTTCTTTTTTCAATCTTCATCAATCAAATCCCCTCTGTGTTCAGAATGTTGTGTTCATCTTTATGCAGACGACAGAGTTATTTACACATCTTCAACAAACCTAGCACAGATTCAATCTTCTTTACAAACAGACTTACATTTTTTACAGGCCTGGCAAACTAATTAATACTCAATAAAAGCAAAATCTCATATTATGTTATTTGGCACAGGTCAAAGCATCCAATCTAAATCTAGAGATTCATCATGTACTATCAAATGTCTTGATGGAACACCTCTGCAGAAAGCTGAACACACTAATACCTGGGAGTATGGCCGGAATCAGAACTTTCATATAAACAGCATATTAGTCAAGTTATTAGGAAATTTAATTTTTCAGTTGGGACTCTACAGATCCAGATACTGATTTTCTCTTTCTGTTAGAAAGAAATTAGCATCACAACTCATTTTGCCTATATTTGATTATGCCGACATTATTTATCAGTGTGCCTCCAAAACTTTTCTATTTCCCCTCAATACTGTTTGCAATAAATGGTCAAGATTTGTCCTTGGATGTTCTTTCTCAACTCATCATTGCATGGATCCCTAATCTGGCTTTCTTACATCAAGAAGACAACATTGATTGCCATTTATTTTTAAATGTATTAATTTTAATTATCCTCTCTATTTTAAGCAGCTGATGGTTCCTTTCTCTACCACTTACCAACTAAGACACTTCACAATATTTTATTTTCTGTTTCTGCAGTCTCCAAGTGTATAGCTAAATAGGTATTTATGTTTAAAGCTCCATCTGATTAGAATAATTTTCCTTACATTGATCTGTTTCATCTCTAAACTTGTTAAAAAATGTTCTTTCATCTTACTATAGGAACAGCTGTAAATGTACTTAATCACAAATTGTGAAAAAATGTCTTAACTGTACTGTTTGCTGTCACTGATATTATCACTTTCCCATGTGACTTTACCCATTTGACTCTTCTCTATGAATATTGCATGGGAGATTAATGTTAAGTTTAAAAGTGAGTGTGTGTGTGTGTGTGTGTGTGTGTGTGTGTGTGTGTGTGTGTGTGTGTGTGTGTGTGTTATTGGTCTTTGTTTTGTTTCTTTGTTTTTCCTTTTGTATGTTAAGAAATGTGTTCTAAATATGTTTAGGACCCCACTGAAAACGATTCAATTCAATTTCAATTCAATTCAATACAATTCAATTTTATTTATAGTATCAAATCATAACAAGAGTTATCTCGAGACACTTTACAGATAGAGTAGGTCTAGACCAAACTCTGTAGTTTACGAAGCCCCAACTATTACAGTGGTTGCCTCAAGAGCAAGCATTAGCAGTAGCTATTGCGACAGTGGCAAGGAAAAACTCCCTTTACGATGGGTTCATCCCAAGGGGTTATTCCCAATAAAGAAGTAATGAGTATTAGGGCCACTGTAAAAAAAAAAAGAAATTATTTTTTTGAAGATTTAGAGAATAGACACGCTTTTGGCAATTTCTATTCTGTGTTTGTGAAGAATAATATTACTAATGATATTTTATTATTCGGTGACCGTGGGAAGCCTGTCCCCCCCCCCCACACACACACACACACACACACACACACAATCTGCCATCAGCAGTAATGTGGCCCAATAATTAAGTTGTTTGACCACATCAAAGCCAGAGGCCTCTACATACTGTAACTGTGACAATGCTGTTCTAAACCGTAAACTGCCTGACCTCTGCAGCGTGAAATCTACTGTCAATATAATGCAAAACAAAAGTCATATAGCAGACCTGCACAGTGCTTTTTTACTGAATCTTATGAAGTGCACTAAACTGAGGAGCGAGAGACAGAGTAAGAGAGATCCACTGACAAACTATTTAAAACCTGGTCTGTTTTTTCCGTATCAATGCAGAATTCCCCTACTCTGTCTGAGCATTCCTAAATCATTTCTTGGCTGTGGTCTTTGGCAGCAGCCCAGAGACGAGAGTGAGCATAAACATTTGGGAGCAGGGCCGTACACGGCCAGGCATGTACACGTAGGCTCCCAGAGGGCTTGTTAATGACCAAATTATGAACCGGCTATACGTCACCGTGGTGTAATCTGCGTCATGTTCTGCCTCCTGCACGCTCTACCCAGGCGCAACATCATCAAAATCGCTACAGTTACTATTGTGCTGTAAGAACTTTTCCCTGATTCTTGCAGTAACATTAATTTTAAAATATATACTCCAAAAAGTGCAAAACCAGTGCAGTAAAGAGCAATGAGAACAAAGGATTGCAACGATGGCTTTGCATTTGATTTGAGTTTATCCTTTCTCTTTCTTCACTCTTACTCTATCTCCCCCTCCTCCTCACTATGTCCAACATCACTCTTACCGTTTCAGCATGCAGACAACTCAAGACCGGACTATACAGTTCAAAACACAACAAACTGAGTTCTTCAGGGATTTAAACTGCCATGCTTAATGATGGCTCTTTGTTTGACAAAAATCAATAGAAACAATTTCCGTGTGTTTTTCATGGAGTTTGTTAAAGTAAATGACCCAATGAAATTTACTTTAACAGATTAACTTGTTGGATTTGACTGTTGACTCACTCCCAACTTTGCTTCATTATGGAGCTGGGGTTTGAGAAGCAAGGCATGCTCCCACAGAGATCTGGCTCAAATACTTTGAGAATCCTAGAACATTTAGTGAACTTTGAGCACCAGCTGGGACAGGTTTGCTAGTTTATGACTATTGCTGTTGTTGGCTTCTTCTGAAGTGTTGCTGCATTTGAAATATTTACTTTCTAGTGGATCTGATTCCTCTTCCTCACTCACTCACTAAGCATGAAGCCTGGGTATCAACAACACTGACTGGTGACCTTCACTCTGCCCTGTAATGTAGACACAATAGTCCAGGTGAGGGTGCAGTCCACTCTGATTTCTTCAAAAACCCAAACAGAGTTTCCTTCAGTGCAGAGCCTGTCTAACAGCACAGACTGATGACTTCCTTAACGCAACTGCCTGACACACAGCTCACACACACACACAGCACAATTGTGTGTGTGTGTGTGTGTGTGTGTGTGTGTGTGTGTGTGTGTGTGTGTGTGCAGTAGCTAGCCAAAAACAGCACTTTAGCCTGTCTGCTTCCTTCCAACCAATTAGGGTTGAGGAGGGGTGGGTTTCCAGATAACCTGCTCAGGAAGCCATGTGGAGTCGCCTATCACTGACTTCACTAGCAAAGATTATGTTGAAATTCAGAATAACATCAGAAAAATATATATATGATAGCTGGTAGTAATGGAACAAAATTCAATAATTAATACCTTGAAGAGACACAGAGAATGGTCTGATATGATAATGCGGGGTACACACCACATGAGAATCAAGCCAATTTTGGACCGTATTCCACCCTCCTGACAATCGTCAGCAAATTTTTTGATGAGCCTAAAGATTAAAGAAAGATATAAAGAAAGGTTGTGAGGTATATCACAAGGTTTTTTTACATCCACCGATCTGCTTGGAAGTCCAATCCAGCCCAACCGACTTCAAATCGCAAATTAAAATGTTTGATATTTACGATCTAAGGGGCCAGCCAAGGACGCACATCTAGTCTTGTTGTACCTCGGCCAGGCTTCTGAGGGAGATCGTTGCTCAAACAGGGATATGATGCATAAATACTGGAAAATAAGATGAAAAAAAATACACTTAAAGCAGCGGCATTAAGCCTGCAACTTGCGGTGGATTCATGATAGTTTGGGCTGAGGGTTCATTCCTGCACCTTATGTTGCATCTCCAGTTCCTTCCCTTGCGTCCCTACCATGCGTCTTAGCACCGCGCTCGTAAGACGCGAGGGAGAGAGAGTGAGGAATCGTTAGTTGGGAAATAGGACATCCTTGTTCACTCCAGTGTCACTTTTAAGCAGACTCCTTCACTTATGGCTTGTGTACAGTTGCCATCACCTGTCACTGGGCAACGCAAAAGTTTATTTTTAAGTTTATTTAAAATAAATTCATCTGTTTAAATTCATGGTATTTATAGTGTTTTATTTTCTGTCCTGTATTTGTGTTTCCATATCCTTTCACATTGGCATTCAGCGTCCTATAGATCCATGCATGGACCACAAACCTAGCCTAGAAATCTACACGCACCCTAGCGGCAGCAAATGTAATTTGCAGCCAGGGCCAGTCTAGCAACTCTCTTGCTTGCGAGCTGGAAAAACCAAATTCTGGTCAGGCCAATCACATCGTGTATAGAGTCGCTGGGTGGGCTTAACATAAGGACGGCAGAGTTGTGACGGTTCCGCGTGAATTCCCTGCTACTTGAAAACAAAGAAGATGACTGCTGCTGCTGGCGAACAGCGGTCTTTCGAATCGGCTTTAGCCGCAACTCTGGAAGACTTGGAGTTAAGCACTGAAGTAATTCTTAAAAAAGGAAGATGTGTTCTGAGTTTTGCCGTCCGGATACGGCAAAAGTTGAATCTATCAACTAGTGTTGCTCTGGTTGGCTATGAGTGCAGAGGGAATTTGAAAGACAACCGTTTATCCCGCCCCTCGGATTGAGCCCTGCCAATGGTGAGTTCCCAGACCCAACATCTTGATGTGGGCCTGGCTTGTCAGGCTACCACAAGCAACTATCAAGGGCTGAATTATAATCAATGGAACCATTATTCACTGTCTAAGTATATTTCACACCTTGAAATATTTGTAATAGAGAAGGATCTCCACATTCATTAAAGAGCTCAGCCAGTCCAGAACAGCTGTTGCATGCGCCATGACGACGCTGGTAGTGGAGCATTTATACCTGTGTAGCTATAACACTTTCACATAGGCTGCACTCGTGTATCCTTGCTTCCCTCTCCTCTGACAGCCTCCTCTCCTCTCAAATTATTCTGATCAATTTAAAGAATTGGGATGTATTTGAGATGAATTTCCGGGTCAAGTGAATGGGGATAGAGGAATCGCGGGGGGATATTGAGATGAACCCTGAAAGTGTACAATTGCAGGTGCGTGACATTTTAATCCCTTGCTCCTGCCCCACCCACTTTCCCTCTGCTCTCCAAGTGGCCTCCGCCTCCTCTCCTATCTAATGTTTACAACACTCTTCTGCTGGCTCTTGGAAACATTTTAACCTCTATGGGCCCAGCTGAAGTTGTCAATGATCTATTTTAGCAAGTTGTAATTGCTTAAAGATGGCTAAACAAATGCAACATTTTTCATATAAAAGTTACACCACTTTGTGCAGACGTTGCACAGATGTGGTGAAGCAGAAAGAAGCATTTGTAATAAAAATGTAATCAAAGCTGCTTTGGGCTTTGCAGATCATCTGCAACGATTCAACAACTTAGGGCCCTATATTGCACCCCTATCTTGCACCCGGCACAGCACAAAGCCCAACGCAAGTGTCTTTGCTAGTTTAAGACCGACGCAGTTGTCAATTTCCCATCCAGCGCCCACCTTGTTTAAAAAGCAAATGCACCTGCCCCCATCTGAGCGCCCGTGGTCTTACAGGGAGGTGTGTTCAGGTGCATTCTTGGCTATCCTGAGGCAGCGGAAAGTGATCACGCCATTGACCAACAAAAACCTGACCTAAAGTCAATAACGCAGAATTTCATTGTTATTTTAACAGAGCATTAGTAAAAAAATGCATTTGAAAGCACCGTAATATTTTTATTTTTAAGGTTTTGCTGCACGTCTGTGTGTGTGTAACAAGCATAGTGTGCGCGCGTTGTGCGCACACAATGCTTGTTACACACACACAGACGTGCAGCAAAACCTTAAAAATAAAAATATTACGGTGCAAATCCGCCATCATAATAGCAATGTGCCAAGGTACATACGCGCCTGCATGTTATGCTCAAAACACACTTATGAATTAAGTACAACCCTTTTGTACCATGCGCTTGGCGCACGGACCCTTTTTCCGCTGTTAAACTAGCAAAAGTGGATTTGGACACGCCCTAAAAGCACCTGCGCCAGGCGCTTCATGTGTGCTTAGATCGTTAAAATAGGGCCCTTAATGTTACACTGTCACATCGCAGGAAAGCATATTGAGTGACAACTTTGTTGAGCTCATTTTCTGTAACATAATAAAGGCATGTTGGGTGGAATTAGCCAACTAGCCAGCGGCTGCAGCGGTCGGTCCCTCCCCCCGCTTCGCTCCCCATCGCAGGGAGACTTTGCAGAGAGAATGGATGACAGCCTGGGAGATTGACAGTCTGGTTAGCCATTTCACAATGTATGCTGTCTTCCCGGCAGGGAGTGAAGCAGAGGGAGCGTAGGCTCTGTGCTGCTGTTGGCTGATTCAGTCAAACCCTGTTCAGTCGGCCTTTGTCGCTACTAGTTCTTGGCCTTCTGCTTGGTGTGTCAGGGCCTTAATTGTAGCAGGTCTTGCTGACACCGTGGGTCACCCTTAGCACAAACCACAGCCAAGACAGACTATTCGCAAGCAACCCTCTTTATTTACAACTGCACATACACTTTCAACAATAATGGACCTTTTCATAGCAGACATTTTGACTTGTCATAGTAGGAAAAGCAAAGCTGAAATTGATAACCTTAACGATGACTCAATTCCATCAAGTGTCCCAGTAAGCCAGGGCCTCTCCTGAGTGGAATGCAACCATCATTAATGGTTTTAAATACACCTGTGCTTTTCCTACTATGACATGTCCACATGTCTGCCGTGAAAAAGATCTATTCACAAACTTTCTAACTGTGTACATTTGGCTGCTCAGGCACAGTCCTGTAGCTCACAGCTTTTAACATTGAACAAATAAACTATTTCTCACAGTGCACCATTCGTACCTATGTTGGGTGTGTCATCTGAGGTCCAGCACACTACTGCATATAAAGGGAGAGTGTAATTAGACCAACAAGAACCAGCTGTGTCAATGTGTTGCTTTGCATATGTGGCTCCCAGCCTCTTCGGGCTTGGATCCCTAATAAGCTCAGTTTCTTCAATTTAAAACTAATTTGGGAGAAGTGCAACTGCCTTACAGTAAAGTTTGCTAGACACTCAAGTGATGCAGCAGAGCACCATTAAATCAATTTTACTTTAATTCTACAATGGATTTTAGGATAGGTGACGTGGATTGCATTAAAATAATCTTGAATGGATAAATTTACCCCCATTGCTCTCCTGTTTCATATGTCTCTACTGAAAACTTTCAGAACTATATAGGCAAAAAAGCCTGGGGGTTTGTATGTTGGTTTCCCGACCCATCCTTCTTCAAGTGATGGTGATGTCATGTTCCCAGATCTTAGCAATTAACTAGTTAAAAACAATGGTTTTATTATTGAGAGGAATGATTGATAATGATGAATAAACCAGATGTATCCTTAACACTCCCCTTGTTTGTGATTGTTATGCAGTCAGCAGGTCAACAGCAACTGCAGTGTTCTCCTACAGAGTTAGAGGGCAGTCAGGCTGGTGTGAAATTACTGAAGAACCTCACAAAAATTAAAGTGCTCATATTATGCTTTTTGACTTTTCCCTTTTCCTTTATTGTGTTATATATCTTTGTTGTGCATGTTATATGTTTACAAAGTGAAACAGCCCAAAGTCCACCCCAAAGGGAGTTACCATCTCCAACAGAAAACACTGTTCACCAACTGCTCAAAACAGCTCTATTGCACTCCAGCCTTTACTTCTGTGACAAAGGCGCGTCATTTTGCGTCACTTTGTATCACTATGTATCACTATGTATCACGTGTTAATAATAATAATGCTCACCTAGCTGCTAGCGTGGCACGCCCTCAAACCAAGTAGTAGCTAGTTAGAGCGGAGGCCTAAAGAGTTCAGATAGTTGAATCGCCATGTCCAGGAGATAGTGCAGTATTAAAACGTTATGTATGAAAGTTATGTAATTAATTTGTCAAGCAAAGCTGTTTCGGGATCAGACTCCAAAGCCACGGTTACCGGCTAAAGCGGGTTTGTTTTGGATCACACTAGCTTGCTTGTCAGGGCCCGCCTTACTCTGGTTTTTTTTTCTGTCTATAGTCCTTACCTAGGTCCTGTGCATGTGCGACTCCCAGCAGCAATGTGCAGTACGACAAAAATATAGTGTTTTTTGACAATGAGGTGAGGAAAATAAGTATTTGAACACCCTGCTATTTTGCAAGTTCTCCCACTTAGAAATCATGGAGGGGTCTGAAATTGTCATCGTAGGTGCATGTCCACTGTGAGAGACATAATCTAAAAAAAATAAATCCAGAAATCACAATGTATGATTTTTTTAACTATTTATTTGTATGATACAGCTGCAAATAAGTATTTGAACACCTGAGAAAATCAGTGTTAATATTTGGTACAGTAGCCTTTGTTTGCAATTACAGAGGTCAAACGTTTCCTGTAGTTTTTCACCAGGTTTGCACACACTGCAGGAGGGATTTTGGCCCACTCCTCCACACAGATCTTCTCTAGATCAGTCAGGTTTCTGGGCTGTCGCTGAGAAACACGGAGTTTGAGCTCCCTCCAAAGATTCTCTATTGGGTTTAGGTCTGGAGACTGGCTAGGCCACGCCAGAACCTTGATATGCTTCTTACAGAGCCACTCCTTGGTTATCCTGGCTGTGTGCTTCGGGTCATTGTCATGTTGAAAGACCCAGCCTCAACCCATCTTCAGTGCTCTAACTGAGGGAAGGAGGTTGTTCCCCAAAATCTCGCAATACATGGCCCCGGTCATCCTCTCCTTAATACAGTGCAGTCGCCCTGTCCCATGTGCAGAAAAACACCCCCAAAGCATGATGCTACCACCCCCATGCTTCACAGTAGGGATGGTGTTCTTGGGATGGTACTCATCATTCTTCTTCCTCCAAACACAGTTAGTGGAATTATGACCAAAAAGTTCTATTTTGGTCTCATCTGACCACATGACTTTCTCCCATGACTCCTCTGGATCATCCAAATGGTCATTGGCAAACTTAAGACGGGCCTTGACATGTGCTGGTTTAAGCAGGGGAACCTTCCGTGCCATGCATGATTTCAAACCATGACGTCTTAGTGTATTACCAACAGTAACCTTGGAAACGGTGGTCCCAGCTCTTTTCAGGTCATTGACCAGCTCCTCCCGTGTAGTTCTGGGCTGATTTCTCACCTTTCTTAGGATCATTGAGACCCCATGAGGTGAGATCTTGCATGGAGCCCCAGTCCGAGGTCATGTTTAGCTTCTTCCATTTTCTAATGATTGCTCCAACAGTGGACCTTTTTTCACCAAGCTGCTTGGCAATTTCCCCGTAGCCCTTTCCAGCCTTGTGGAGGTGTACAATTTTGTCTCTAGTGTCTTTGGACAGCTCTTTGGTCTTGGCCATGTTAGTAGTTGGATTCTTACTGATTGTATGGGGTGGACAGGTGTCTTTATGCAGCTAAAGACACCTGAAAAAGGTGCATCTAATTTCGGATAATAAATGGAGTGGAGGTGGACATTTTAAAGGCAGACTAACAGGTCTTTGAGGGTCAGAATTCTAGCTGATAGACAGGTGTTCAAATACTTATTTGCAGCTGTATCATACAAATAAATTTTTTTAGATTATGTCTCTCACAGTGGACATGCACCTACCATGACAATTTCAGACCCCTCCATGATTTCTAAGTGGGAGAACTTGCAAAATAGCAGGGTGTTCAAATACTTATTTTCCTCACTGTAGATAAGAGTACGATCATAGAAGAGCCAGACATCAAGGAAAAGAGGAAGAGGAATTTGCCTCTTAAATCTTTGTCAAAGATTAAACACTGGAATCAGTTGCTCAGGAAGTAACAGCGGTGCAGAGATGTGACACTTTGTATAAATGTCCTCCCACAGCACAACTGACATAAATATAGCTGATATTTTTATCTATTCCATATGGAGGCAGATGATTTTCAGCCCTGGGAAATGAGTTTCCTGAACACCAGGGGAACATCCATCTACACTGTCAATGTAACAAAGAAATACACAGGCTAAGACAACTTTTCTCTTACTGCTGTGTAGTTCCTGGGATGAATTAAGATTTTAAAGAGTCACTCAATTGAACAATGTTAAAATGATGTAATTGTTATTGCATTCTGTACAGAAGACAAAAGCCAGAGCTTGCACATATATCAGTTAAAGGCCTCCAGCATTTAAAATGGTATGTTTTTTTTTGTTTGTTGCAGTGCAGTCAGTTAATTTCAATGGAATTTCTGTGATCGGCTGATTCATATGTGGAGGTTAAGGAAACCTGTGCAAATCTTTTACGTCAACTTTGATGAAGACGAGTGAATTCTATGGCAAACTGTGTTGACAGTGAAACCCAGGGAGGACAAATCACAAGCTATTATTAGCTATGTTATACCATCCACTTTTATATAACCCACAGTATAAACTGCTACACAAAAAACAACATGAGTTCAGTATACCTTTGTTAGATCACAGGTGGTTCTGCTGTTGTCTGTTGTCTATGGTCTGTTGTCTGTCTATCTGATGAGCTGTATGGTACAAGATGAATTTCCGAAAGGATCAATAAATGTCTATCTATCTATCTATCTACCTTAAGGGAAAGTTTGCCGATTTTCTGTTCTGCCGCACATGCAGATGAATGGCAGCAGTACCCGGATGTCTGTGTTTATCCCATAGACAGTATATAAGAATGGACCAACAGACCCCGTTGCTCTGGACGGAGACCAGTGAAGGCCGTTAGAAGCACTTTTCCGGTGAGCGCTGAGCGTTACTGCGCAGCCTCCAACTGAGAGAGACGACGTAAATGTGCCGTGAGCAACCTGTCTGAAAGTTGTAAGTCTTCTGGTAGCTGTGCCAAGAGAAATCTCAATCATTCCCAATCTTGCAGAGACGGAGAGCGTAGGTATATGTAAGGAGATAACATGGACACAGGCTAATTATTGCTAACTAAAATGCTAGTTAACATTAGTAATTACACTTAAACAGCTAATGTGAGACGAAACTGCCTGCGCGCGTCTCCTGTACTATACGGTAATTCCTCTACTATGCGACAGTAAGTCGCGTGGTTATGACACAATCGTTAGCATATTTTTACAAAAACGTCTGCTACGGAGCCATAACGTGAGGTACAAGGTAATGGAGCCTTTTATACATTGTCGTGTTTCTTTAGAAATAAACAATGGACAAATAGAGTCTTTAAACGCTTCAGATGTAAAGTTATTCGCTGTCAAAGTGGCACCAAAATGAATGGCAGTCAATGGAATGCTAACGGGGGGTGATCGCTTTGTAGCATTAAAATGGCGCCATAGGAGGTTCGCGGTCCGAGGAGAGACTTACCCCCTTGGTTTATCTGCCGGTAAATCTCCCGTTGGATGACGTGCTTCAGAACTGGCTTTAGCCGTTTGCTGCTTCCTGTTTGGTGCTGGAGGGAGCACACCCATTGGTTGTTGACAATATTCACATGATTTAACTTCACTACCAAACTACCGACTGAGTTTTATGACCACCTTACACCAAACGATTAAGACGTGATTAATAATATAATATCAAGTGAATGTACAGTAGCTAGAGTAAGTGCAGTTTGAGCACAAATAAATGCTGCAGCTCCTTAAAGGGTGTCCTGTCTTGTTTCCCAGCTGCTGAGTGGAGTGACTTGGAGTGAGTGGTCATAGTGCGTTTCATTTTGCTCGGAAGCCGAAGTTGGGAATGAAGTCACACACGAGTTGACCGCATTCCATTTAACAAGTCGGAATTTAAAGTATAGTTATGTTCATGCATACAAACTGCGTAGCCTCGTCCACAGCTAAAAGTTGGACGGTACTGTGTGTACGACTGATTTAGTGAGACACAAATAAGACAGAAGTGCTAATGAACGGTATATTACTACAGCTTTCACTACTGTTGATGCACCGAGCAGCCTTGTTGGATTTTGAGGTCAGCTTTGCTCGGGGTACAGTGAGGATTTCCAACTTCAACAAATCTAACTTCAGAGGGTGTTCCATTTGAAGTTTCCGACTTGGAAATTCTGATTTCTGACTACAGAAATAACGCACCTTTAGCTCCGGAGACTCCAGCCCCGTCTCCCGCCCTGTCCGACCATGGTCGGGAAGCAGAAGCAGGAAAAGCTAACACTGAACTACTGGATAGTCCAACCAATCAGACCAATGATCCGGGTGACGCTGCGCTTCGTTAGCCGTCATGTTGAATGTAAACAAAAAGCTGGTTGCCGTCGCTGCGCTATCGTTGCCGCGTAAAGCCCGCCTCAACGGTTGTGATTGGTGTAAAGCCCGCCTCAGCGGTTGAGATTGGTGCCTCAATTTTGGGGACATTGGAAATGGGCTTGAATGGGCTCTTCGCCAGACTGACTTGCAGAGCAAATCTCAAATTTGCCAGAAGTTCGTCAGGGTTTACCCAGGCTATACGCGGTGCGAAAGCTCCAAAAAATCAACCTTGTTCCAAAAAATAAATGTTAATACTTAATCGCCGCGTTCTGTGTGAAGTGTTTACGACAAAATCAACAGTTTGCAAATGAATTGCACAAATCACACAGTGTGTAAAGGCCTTAAAACCCTTTTTTTTACATTTCTGTTTGTGTATGGATTTAGCAAACACCATGCAATATTATGTTTCAGTTTTCAGTCTCTTTAGAGATGTTCGTAGGTCTATTTGAACTTTCGACAGAGCCAGGCTAGCTGTCTCCCCCTGCTTCCGGTCTTTATACACACACTTTATACACAGACATGACACTGATATCCATCTTATTCTGAGAAAGAAATGGCTTAGCTCAACAACAACAAAAAATACCTCTATAACGTGTTTACTTATGGTATCTTAAGACCTAAAATGTCCCAACTAGAAGACATTTATTGACTCTTTGCTGTCTGAGTTTTAACATACTTTATTTCCCCGATGGTAAAAAGAGTACAAGCTGCTGGGGATGTGGCAACAATTACCACCCGGAGAGCCGGTAGACATGAATGAGAAATTAATGAACACACACACTTTTACACTTGCACCATTCAAACCACTCCTGTGGTCAACATCCCTTTACCACCGTAGGGGGGAGTGTGTGTGTGTGTGTGTGTGTGTGTGTGTGTGTGTGTGTGTGTGTGTGTGTGTGTGGTACTAGCAGGGGTCTTGCCTCAGGCCACATTATAGCTCCTTATCACATGTGATCTCTCGGTAATAGCAGGCCTTGTAGCAGCTAATGGCAGCATCTCTCTAATGATGTCTCCATTGATCCAAGTCCACGCAGCTATTTTGAGAAGAACTGTGGCTTCTCCACCACCCGCCTCTGTTCTTGTCTCTGTCTTTACAAGGTGCCATTAGTTGAGGTTGAGCCTGTGAGATGAGTGTGGCTGGGTTAAAAGTGGATCTGGGTACATGATGAGGGAAATGCCTGGGTTAATTGAAGGCCGCGTCTCTGGCTTTGGTTTCACAATGAGCCCTGCTGGGCTGGTGAAGGTCTGTGGTTCAACTCTCAACAACTGATTCTCTGGAGTTTATTTTTACACTTATGCTAAACCAACAGCAAGACAATGGCCGCCTCGCTATCTGTCTCATCCGGAACCAAATCTGCTCATGTCAGCCCTCTAACAGCAGGGCAGCAAATACAGTCCAACCACAGTGCTTTAATTAATTTATCTTTTCATATTACCACTTGATTCTTCTTAAGATTTTTCTTTTGTCATAAAAACATTGTACTCACAAAAGTAACTCCTGAGATCCGAAAACACAGTGACATCACTACAATGAAGTCAGATGGGGATATTTACTTTGTACAGTGGAGAGTTTGAGTTATGGTTTTACTGTTCACATTTGTTGTCTCTGCTAAATGGATTAAGATGCCGTCATCAAAATGAATTAGGAGTTTACATATGTTATAAACATTTAATGAAATAAAAATATAAAAAGTAGACTTGCAAGCAAGTATGACGTGATCCAGACACCAAAATGCAATTTAGAGCTTCACCGTCCCAAGGTAAACTAGGAAGAACGCTGATCAGGGCTTTAACAGATAAGATAAGATAAGATGAGCCTTTTCTCCTATAGGAGAAATTCACCTTGGGCAGTTGAAGAAAAAATAATGACATTTGATAATGACCTCACACAAGACCCCCCCCTAACTTCTCCCACACTCACAGAAGAAAGAGAACCCACTGCACAGCCTCCCCCTCATATTGCACTTCACTGCTCCCAGATTGCACATTTCCCATTTAAACATGCTGTGATCAATAACTTATGTATTGCATGTCCACCACAACCCTGTTTCCACAGCCATACCCATAGTCATAATGATACATTAATTATTTGTAATTAATTTATAAACCCGACACATAAATGTATACATTAATTGCCTCAATAGTGCCTTACATGTAGAAACAGCAGCATTTACAATCAATTGGCTGGCACTATGCCATCTGGGGAATCGAAGCAGCAGCCTCATTGCATCATTACATGCCACAGTGAGTCTGCGCAGACTACTTCTCCTGTAGCTCCACCAGAGATGAGCTATATACATCGGAGTACAGAAGGCTCTAAATAAGTTTTAGAGTCATTTTAGAGTTGCAGAACACACACTAAACTTGTGAAGCAATGTGTTGGCCTGAGCATACAGCTTACAGAACTGTCTGTATATGTCTCTGTCATCGTTCAAGTCATCAGTTATAAGATGACCACTCGTGTACTATGTCATATTTGATCTAATTTATTGTTTTAATCTAAATATCTTATATTTGCTGTGTCTATGTCTTTGTATGTGTTGATGTAATGCTGGTGTTTGAATCCGAGTCTTTATTTTATTACTGTTGTTTCCGGATCGTCTTGTTTCTATCAGGGTTTAGTACAGGTGAACAGTGGTTTCTCCTGCTCTGCCTCTGTCTCTATTACTTTGACAACAGCGCCTCCCCGTGGCTGCATACAGTCTTGTATGAAGTAGTTGAAAGCAATACTTGAGTAAAAGTACAAGTATCTTACCAGAAAATGACTTTGGTAGAAGTTAAAGTCACCTTTTAGAATATTACTTGAGTAAAAGTCTTAAAGTATCTGATAGTTACTCCACTTAAGTGTCAAAAGTAATCTTCTGATATTAAATGTACTATTAGTATTGTATTGTATTAGAGGTAAAAGTAAAAAAAAAAACTTGTTATGAACTTTAAGGCCAAATGTGTGGAATGTTATCTTCATCACCCCCCTGTTCACCACTGTAGAGCCTGCACCAGGTGCTTCCACAACGCTATCAGTCATTATGCTTCCTCCTCTTCTTCTTTAGTTTTGGCTATATGGTTTGTTTTTTTGGCGCTTGGCAACAAACAGGCATCACGTCACCAACTGGAATGGAGCGTTCATTAACTTGCAATGTAGGAGCAATGATTCGCCAAACCTGCTTTTTTTTCCCAGTGTAACAAATTTCATCTGATTTTATTTTGTAGTAACGAGTAACGAAGATGCTTAGGGGTAACGTAGTAGAGTAAAAGTAGACATTTTATTTAGGAAATATAGTGGAGTAAAAGTAAAAGTTTCCGGAAATATAAATAACGAAGTAAAGCACAGATACGTGAAAATTCTACTTAAGAACAGTAACAAAGTATTTGTACTTTGTTACATTACAACACTGGCTGCATCTGTCATTGCACATACAATTACACAAAGTATTACACAGAGTGATACCTGCAGCACTACAGAGGAACTGAGACCTCTAAACATTTGAATTCCACCTCTCTGATATATTAAACTACTGACATAAACTCCTCCTTTTAGGACTATTTCTTACCTGGAGGCTTGCCTTCTTTGTCCTCTGCTTCCAGACTGTGAAGGCCAGAGACGGCCCTCATAAGATATTCTTTACCACCCTGAAACACATCAGGACACAGTGAAAACAAAGTTATAACAGTCATGATCTCTACACTTAATTTAGTGCGTTGGAGAAAGGTCTCGCTGAACACATAAATCCACACTAAGGGCAAAAAAACCCCACTCTGGGCTGTTTGTATTTCTTTAAACCAATCACAATACTGATTTAATTTTTTTTTTTTATTCCTTTATATTGCACATCTCAATATATTTATCTTTAGTTTTCTGTACTGTTTGATTTTGCCTTACATTTGCACTATTTAGAATTTATTACTGTATTGGTCATATTACTTATGGTTTTTAATTGTACATATTACTTTATTTTATATATCACTTATATTTTTTTATCTTGATTTGTATATATTTCTTATCTTTTATATTATACTTGTTGTATGTGTCCTTATTGCACCATGGGTCGGAGAGAAACGTATTTTCAATTGCTCTGCATGTCTGGCACATATTGTAGGATTGACAATAAAGTTGACTTGACTTGGGTCGTGGCCATAGGTCTTGGCCCTGAATGCAGCGGTGGTGCCCTTGCAAAATAGTGGAACTTGTTTTGGTGAAACATTTGCACGTAGGAAGGCGAATAAGGCTTTAGTCAAAATTCTGTGTTAAGCCCTATTCACCCAGGACTAGTATTACCTGGGGACCTCTAGTAACTTTTTAAAAATTACAGAGGTTGTCTGTGATCTTTAATTTGTCAAGTAAAAATTCCACCGCAAATTACCAACCATATTTCCTTAGCAATAATTAATGAAAGTTTTAACAGAGAGTAATGTCAGTAATGTAAGTACACTTTTCTCAGATCTAATGACTGTAGTTGGACTTCTCTAGCAAGTTCTGTCTTTAAAGCTTTAGTGCGTAACTTTTTGATATTTATGAACATCCGTTACATTCAAGCTGTTGCCAAATGAGTTGCTACATAGTTAATCTATCAGATCTATCATCTATCAAACTATCAGCCCCACACAACTCTCTCTGTATTTCTCAGTATGGCTATGTTCAGAAGACCGTGTCGTCTGCTGACTTTCCCACGCAGAAACTCAAGTGAAGATAATTACCTCTTCTGAAGAGTCCATCATGTTTTTTTTATTCCTCCATGTCCTCCTTGGTTACAAGCAACTGCGTGGAGGAGGCGGTGCACGATTACAGAAGGCTTGTATCATGTGGCCGCGTCGACAGTTTTGTTATTACTTAGAATTCCTCATGGGGGCGACAGAAACTATGCTCTATAGCTTTAAGCTTTTTGAGTCTTATTTATGTATGATCTGCTTTAGCTTTTCCAACGTTTTAGACACAGATATGGTGATATTAATGATACAAAATGATGTGGGAAAAAAGAGACACCAAACTACCACAAAGGGACACAAACCAACTACAAAGAGACGCCAAATGAGCACAGAGATCCAAAACAACCCCAAAGAAAACAAAAAGGACCAAAAAGAGACACAATCCCACAAGGAAACAAAATGTATGGGGAAATTGCATTTCTTTTTTTTTTTTTTATTGAAAAACTTCACATTTTCTTGAGGAAGGACACATAAGAAATCGGGTGAAAAAGCTGCGAGACATTTCGACATTGACCCCAGGAGAAGCCGATACTGGAAGAAACAGAAGGATGAGCTGACAAGATTAGCCGACAAGAGCAGAGCACGGCTAGCTAGCTGGAGGTGGGAGGAAAAAAGTTAGCCTGTAGCTAGAAACAAATAGCTAGCTACCGTCTGTAACGTTAATCAGATACTGGTGTGCTGCAAACCAGCAATGTGTTTTACTAAACTACTGTATGCTCTTATTGTAATCTACCAGCAATACTGTAGTAGCTGTATTTGAAATAAAAAGAGCAGAGCACGGCTAGCTAGCTGGAGGTGGAAGGAAAAAAAGTTAGCCTGGAGCTAGAAACAAATAGCAACATTTACAGGGTTCAAACTGACACAATGGTGGTGTTTGATTAATTCTGACCCAAATTGCTTTGTTGCCCTTCTGCCTGTTGTTGTATATGGTGATATTTTTGCAAATGTTTCTTAAAAAATGAATGATCTCTGTCCACTGGAACACTATGGCTTTTCATTTAAAACAGTTTATTTAAAACAATTATACTTATCAAACAGTTGGAATTAGAAATAAAGGCCTGCTTCAAACAAAAGCCTGGTACCTTCTGCAGTTCAGGTAAATAAACGCCCCAGTTTTTATTTGAGGAATTACGGTACATTCCAAAATTCAGCTGAAAAAGATTAATAAATCTTTAATCTGATGCGCCTAAGTAACTATTCACGGATGCACTTTCCTTCAATATTTACACATAATCAAAAAAAGGCTCATTTGTTAGTCAGAGATGTGTTTATTTAGGTTACGTCTCAACAGTGTGTTTCCAGAGATAAAAATGCTGATTTCATATTCATGACTTTTTGTTTTGTGGGATTTATTTTAATACTACAACAAAATGACACTCACATTGCCATAGAATAACTAATTACATGAAAAAAGTATCAAAATAATTTCCCTTTGTGGTCAAAGAACATCTATCCATCCATCTATTCTGGATTGAAAACTGACAGTGAAATTCAGATCCTTGGGGGTGGAGGAGGCGGCGACGGGGGAGATGAGGAGTTGTTTGACGCTATTTGATGACATCACTCAGCTGGAGGGGCCTCGGTAGGTTCACGATTGACTGGATCAAGAAAAGAAAGAAGAAAACAGGTACGAATGATTGTTACCTTAACATAATCTAATCTTGTTTCATACAAAATTACATCAATTGCAAAAATATAAAAGATAAGGTGCAATCCAATCCTTTTTCACATTCTTGCTTTATCAACAGAGAACGTACTTTTGTAAAAATGTAAATGCATAGTTCCTGAATATAATTAGAGATGGTCAGATACCATTTTTTGCTTCCTGATATCAATTCCGATACCTGAACTTACGTCTCGTCCGATCCCGAGTACTGTTCCGATACCAGTGTGTCATATATACTGAACAAAATAATAAATGCCCCCATTTTTCATGAGCTGAACTCAAAGATCTAAGACTTTTTCTATGTACACAAAAGGCTTATTTCTCTCAAATATTGTTCACAAATCTGTCTAAATCTGTGTTAGTGAGCACTTCTCCTTTGCCAAGATAATCCATCCACCTCACAGGTGTGGCATATCAAGATGTTGATTAGACATCATGATTATTGCACAGGTGTGCCTTAGGCGGGCCACAATAAAAGGCCACTCTAAAATGTGCAGTTTTACTGTATTGGGGGGGGGTCCGAAAACCAGTCAGTACCTAACCCTAACCATGGCTTATTTCTGAAGTTAATTATAAACCCAACGTAAAAGTCTGCGTGTGTACCTTCCTCCCGTGCCTTCATACGTGCGACAAAGTTGTAGCTCTTGTTCCTGCGATAGTTCTCATAAGGGTCGTCCAGTGACACCCCCACACCTTTATACTGGTCCCACTTATCCCTGATGTCTCCTCCTTTGATGGGGTCCTGGATGCCCTGTTCTTTGGCCCCCAAACCACCTGAACCACTCCAGCCTACAGCAGACAGGACAACACAAGAACAATACAAGGAAAGCTAGAAATCAGTACATGCAGCATCTGGTTCATTTTTACGTTGACGCAAGTTCCCAAACACAGCCTGTACATTTTACAGTGGAATAAATTACAATATTCTTTCTTAATGGAAAAGATAGGGATGCACAATATGAGGAACATATCTTATCGTGATTATTTTGACTGCTATTTTGTTTGCAATATGATTTTGTACAGTATGCTGGGACGTCTCTGCAGCACCACAATACTTCATTCAGAATGGTTTGACACATATTTTGCCGTTAACAAATATTGCGCCCCTGCGAATTGGATATTGCACTAGTCCATATAGCGACTTTGATAAAATTGTGAATAATTGTGCAACCCTACTGGAAAATTTAATAAGCTTAAATCTAAATTATGAAATAATGACGAAAAAATAAAGAGCATACCCATCTTCATCAGGAGCTGATGGCCCTTATTCTCCTCCCCTAGCCTCATATCTGATATCGGTTTGGGGGGAGGGACACCAATCACTGATGTGGAGCTGTAGAGAGCAGATTAGATATGTAATATAATACTACAGAAAGAAACATAAAGGGGTCTTATGAAAACACGTTATCAAAGAGCAGTGAAGGAGACTCACGGAGGGGAGGAGCTCTGGGATTTGGCGCCATGTTGTCTCTTGGCGGGTGAATGGGAACGGGATCTGGAGCGAGAGTGACTCCGAGAGGACCTGGATCTACTCCTGGACCTAAAGAGAGGTAAAATGGTAAGTGGACTGCATTTATGTAGGGCCTTTCTACCTTACGGACAAAGTGCTTTACGATTTGCCTCACACACACACACACACACACACACACACACACACACACACACACACACACACACACACACACACGGTGGCGGGGCTGCCATACAAGGAGTCTCGCTTAACACAAACCTTGTGATTTTTTTCGTGACTAACCATTTTTTTATTTTTTCCATACAAAACATACAACATAAACACATCCTCCCTTTGTCATACCCACAACTTTTTATGTGCTTAGAACTGACCAATCTCCCAGAACAAATAATCTTGGGCTGAATGGAACCTGGGTCCCTGCAATCCGACATAGCTTATCATGTATCCCGGTCCAAAACTCCTGGACCTTATCACAGGACGCCAACCTTGTGATTAAAGGACGACCCGCTTTACACCGAGCCACAGCCGCCCCAGGAAGGTTAAGGCATGCCCATAAGAAAAATCCATAACAATATCAGCTCTGCTTCTTCAACTGTGTCATCGTCTTTGTTCTATTAACTTCATTTTTGTTCTATTTATTACATTTTTTAAGCACTGCTGAATATCTGCTTAACAGATTTTCATTGTACTCTGAGCACAATGAAAGACAATAAAGATATATCTTTCTATCTATCTACAACTGCTTACTTGACTTCCTACCAAACAGTAAAAATAGTTAGTCACTCAATGTGTACACAAGTCTTCATTTCTATATTGACAAGACCTTCACACGTGTTTCTGAATAGGAAATATTCCTATATATATAGTTTTGAGCAAGTTACTTTCAAAATGTAATTAATGACATAACAAGTTATTTTAACAATAATAATGTCTGAATGGCGATGCACAATATAATCGGTAATTTCTACAAAGTGTGCAAAATGTTCAGCTGTAAGTCAAGCCACATGTGCGATGTCACGAGCACTTTTATTGAAACAGACTGATCAAATATAATGCAAAGACAGGGTTTTCTTCCCCGTTTAAAAATATACGCTGCAACATGTAAATTGGGGAATATTTTGTCTGGTGGTGCACTGGCGGGAAGTGGCGCGGTGTGGATGAATGAAAAAAGGAAAACAACAAAAACTTTTCAGGTGAAAACGTGTTACTTGACATAGTAAATCTAATAATATTACCAAAATCCTATTAGTTATTGCGTTATATTACTTTCTAGGGGTTAAATGAATATATTACTGTGCCCAAAACACTATGTGACACATCATTGTCCAGTAATGTGTGTTTTGTCTCCTGGATGTTTTTTTTCCAGTGTGTCCAATGTGTTTAACTTCTGTTTGCCTTTTCTTATTGTTAATATTAATGCTGAACATTGTTGCTCTGTACAGCACATTGTAACCACGGTTTTGAAAAGTGCTTTATAAATAAAGATTATTATTAGAGGTGTATCGATTCAAAAATCCACAATCCAATATAATCGATGCAAAGGGAAAATATCGATACATATCGTCTGTGAGATTTCCCTTTACTTTAGATTCCCACTTTATATTTATTCAAGCATAGTTTGATTTTCATTTAAATGCCTGGAAGAGCTCAGGTATTAAACTGAGAAATCATATTTAGTTTCTTATTTGAGTTGATATAAATGTAACGGTGTTAAATTGGAATATGATATTGTCTCGGATCGATTGCAGGTTCCTGAATTGAATCGAAATCGCACCCTGACAGACTTTAAGATAGCGTAGCAAATATCGTATCTTTGTCCAAAGGATCAATATAATATTGTATTGTGATAAAGCTTGTGATTTACAACATTTATTATTATTATTATTATCAGCATAAAAGGTATCATACAGCTGTGTGTGTGGTTTGTGTTTGCAGACCTGGAGCGTGAGTAGGAGCGAGAGCGGCTGCGGGAGTGGGAGCGAGACGAGCGGGAACGCGACCTGGAGGACTTTGAGGAGCGAGAGCTGGAGCGAGACGAAGATCGCCCTCTGCTGTGACTCCTGGAGCGACTGCCTCCACGGACACTGCAACCAGGAGAGGGGATGGAACGGAAGGGAGGAAGAGGGAGGGTTACAATTAAAATTGACATGATCAATCAATAAAATTGTATTTAAAGTGTAGAATCACCATTAAACATGGTCTCAGTGGTGCCCTTTACAATTACAGGAACACAGAAATAACAGACAGTACTTAAAGCAGTAATTATAAACAATACAAAAACCAGCAACATAAGAGAATAAGTGAAAAAAAGGTTTGTTTGTGAAGGAAGCAGAAAGGATGGCGTGTTATGGTTGGCTGTAGTATAATGAGTAGAGGTGGGTTTTCAATCTAGATTTAAAAATCTCATCTTAGTGAGCTTCTTTAACATGTAGTGGGAGGCCATTCCTCAGATGAGGGGCACGGTAGTAGAATGCTCTATAACCATCTGATTTTGTTTTTACTAGGGGAATGACCAGGAGACCAGCGTCAAGAGAGCGGAGAGTGCGTGCCGGTACATATGGTGTAATAAGCTCAGATAAATAAGGTGGTGCGAGTCCATGCAGGGCCTTATATGTTAAAAGAAGAACCTTAAAATCAGCTCTAGCTTGCAGTGGGAGCCAGTGAATAGAGGACAGAGATATGTGATCATATTTTCTATGTTTTTGTCAGGATTCTGGCTGCAGTGTTCTGAGCAAGTTGAAGGCCTCTAGTGGCACAATTTGGAAGACCAGAAAAAAAGGACATTACAGTAGAGCCCGACCGATTAAGGATTTTTAAGGCCGATATCGATACAAATATTTGGTGATTTAAAAATCCGATATTCCGATATATCGGCCAATATATATATATTTTTAAAATCCAGAAACGGGTAACAAAACAGATTTCCCTAACATTAGTTATTTGTAGTTATTTATGAGTCCTCACTAAAATAATGATAATGCAGTTTAAAAATAAACTTGTTTGTTTCATTGTCACAACAGAACAGAGGAACATCAAAATATATTAAAGTTCTGATAAATAAAATGTATAAAAATACAAACTTAAGATATGAAACTTAAAGGGTTAAACACGAGTGTTGCCAACAGGGACGTTGTAGAGCGCCCTCTGGTGGACAAACTATGCAACGCCAACACTCAGAACATGGTTGAAAGGTGTTTCGTCAGTTTTTATTTTATTTTTTTTTTAAATATTCATTTATTGGCCATTATAAATGTCGATACCGATAGTTTGGAAAACGCGTAATATCGACCCGCCGATATATTGGTCGGGCTCTACATTGCAGTAATCAAGTCGGGAAGACACAAATGCGTGGATTACAGTTTCAGCATCACGAAATGATAAGATAACATGATGATCATGTGGGACAGGTTGGCAGGTAATGCACCAACAGCGACATCCTCCCCACAAAGGATGTGAAAGCCTTCCGTAACCAGTAACAAACATACCTTTTACTAGGGCTGTGCAATTAATTGAAATTTTAATCGCGATTTTGTCTCCTAATGATCACAAAAACAGAGTAATCGAGAAAAAACTTATGTTGGGCATTACGTTTTGCAAGTCAACTCTTATTTTTGTCTTGTCTTAAAAAAAAAAGAAAAAAGTAAATTATTAAGGGAAATTTTACAGCTCAAGTAGTTTTCATTGTTGATTTGTTAAACTGTTTCACTGTTTTTTTAACTTCAAAAAATGCATTTCCAAAAGACAATGAGTAATCATGTTAAATAATCTTGATTATGAGTTTTTCCATAATCGAGCAGCCCTAACTTTGAACAGAATTAACACAGAGTGCAATTCAAAAGCTCATTTTACAGACAATTACGAAGCCCAAACTCTAGCTGTAAACTCGGAATATGTGTGAAACACGAAGAGACGGAGAAAAGGCAAAGAGCCAAGAGAGAAAAAGATCAAAATGAAGAGCAAGGGGTTACCTGTTGCGTTTCTCCTGTCCCTTTTTCCGCCTGGCTCTGAACTTGGCCCTGAAGAACTCATACAGGCCGTTCTGCTCCCAGCCTTCACTGGTGGAGGAACAAAACAGCCAGCTAAAGACAATGACCTACAGCAATTTCTATCAGAAGCTAGCAGTACTACACAGATGCTGCTGCAAACTATTGAAAATAATTCAGATGATTTCATGGTGATCATTTGCAAGCAAATGGAACATTGTTCAAGTATATCTTTCACGTATACTTTTTAAACTACTTTATAATTAGTCTTGCATTGCCAGACCTTCCTCCACAGCGCTGCGGAGGAGGGTCTGGCTAGTCCACACAGCATTTTGGGATGGGAGAAAAATGTGCTCTGGTTTATTGGAATTACTTTGCACCAATCACAACTGTTTCGGGCGGCACTAAGCCCCGCACAGAATGACAGTGCCTCTGCAAATTAGCCTCGGGAAGGAACTTGTTTTGGTGGAACGTGTACGTTCAAAAGTTGTTTTGGTCGTGCAACAGAAAACTCAGATTGCACAGATAGTCTAGCTAGCAGTCTGGATTTACCCTGCAGAGATCTGAGGAGGAGTTAATCATAGTCCTCATAAATCCAAATAAAGTTTAGAACGCCAACACAAAGAAATTGAATACATGTGCTATCAAACCCCAACCCTACATATGATAAGGGGGAAAACGGTTTCACATTGACCCAATGGGTAAATTCTGATGTATACACAAAACTGCAATTTTAAAAAACTTAAAAAAGTGGAGGTTTGTGCGTACCTGTTCCTGGGCCGATCATGGGATGGAGGGCTGTAGAAAGCTTCCACAGCAGCCAGCAGGCGATCGCTGGGTGGCATGGGAGGGGGCAGTCGGATATCTTTGGGGTCCAGAGGTTTGTAATCACAGTCCTCAAGCTGAGCAATAAACATGAGGAGGAGGATCATGAGACATGCAGGTCTTACTGCTGTGTGTAAATGAGTCTAACGAGCCAATTCTAAAACTGTACTGGTACAGTATCAGTCTTTTCAGATTTGGATTGGCCTCTATTATTATAATCTATTTGGAAATTTCTACTTGTCTGTTTCCCAAATTGTCTTAAAAATGTTCTGTAAATTACTTTTCATTCTGTAAGCCAGTGGTTCCCAACCTTTTTGGTTTCAGAAGCCCCCGCAGTCCTGTCCGATGAACTCACCCCTTCATCGATTACAAATCTATGTTACAAATGGATACCACTATTCATTATTTAAAAGTGGATATTGTTATTATTTTTATGTTGTTAGTTTGGTCAGCAATGGTACTACTACTACTACTACTACTTGCAGTAAAGCTGAACGTTTCAACCAGTTCCATTTAAGTTAATCATTTGAACTGTTTAGTTATTACTTTTAGCTTTTTATTTCTACAAAAAATAAGCATATGCCTATTTCTGAAAATATTTTTGTATCTCTTTTCGGTGTTGTAGTTTGTAGACGATCCCTAAGCACTGCCCTGCCGTCTCAACACCGGAACTAAACAGAGCTGAATTAGCACAACATTTATGCATTCCTTTCCCATCTACTGCAGTCAGATTCACTGTGTTCACTCGGGAGGAATCACTTCACATGGGTAGGCACAACATGTTAAGATGCTAAAAGCACGTTTAAAATTTGCCCGGTTTCAATCTCCTGGGTGCCAACGCTAGCAGGAGGATAACACGTTGTAGGCAGCACCGATGGTTTTCGTTTTTCTCACTACTGACAGCACTCCAAATTTACATACAGAGCTACGTGTTGAAATCGACCGGAATTCTCCTTTAATATGTGGATATATTCTTTTAATCAAATGATAATTTCTATTTTACAAATATTACATTTTCTTTTTCAAATTAGTTGAGCTACAACTAATTGTAACCCCTGGCAGCTACTAAAGTACCCCTGGTTGGGAATCACTGCTGTAAGCCACTGTGGCAGTGCTACATCAGTCTTTACCATTGTTGTACCAATCATGATTGCTTTCTTCTGGCAATAAAGTACATTTGTCAGCTGATAACCGTCTAATTTCACATCATGCCCTCGTCCTCCAATCAGAAGCAGGTGACTTACTTTGACCAGAGGAGCCATTAGACCAGCTGGCAGGTCAAAGTAGGGTACGTTAGGCACCAGACTGGGGTCGTCCTGGACCGGATGCTGCCGATGACGCATGTGGGGGGAATGGCCGTTGAAACCGTGTGGGGGTGGGCCAAAATCCGGCTGGTGGCCTCCACCCCAGGGAGGATGTTCGGCCCCCATACCTGGGGGAGGGAGCCTCTGACTGGGATGGTGGTGGGGGGGGGGACCTGGTATGTCTGGCAAACAGGAGGGGGGGGGGGGTAGATATTGTTAAAATACACAAGTAAATAGTAATACCGGTGCAAAAACAGGCAGCTTTACAGATGCATTTAAATGACCAGTGTGTAGAATTTAGTGGCATCTAGCAGTGAAGTTGCAGATTAAAACCAATTGAATGCCTCTTCCTTCACTCCTCCCTTTTAGTCCAGTCATTTTATGAAAAAAGGTAGGCCAAATTGCAACAGAAGTAAACTCAACTGATTTTGTATCCTCAGTATGTCTGGAGTAAGAAAAAAAAAGCCCTGAAGAATCCCATTAGGGGAATTTTCGAAAAAGACCCAAATATAGCCTATTCATATGCCTAGTCATTCTTTTTCTCACGTGAATAGGATAAAAATTGTAACCTTTAGATATCACAATTTAAATTACTGAGTTGATTACTTACATCAAGACAAACAAAAAATGTATTACAAGTTTTTTGAAATTGAATTGAATCTTGTTGACATACAACAGTAAAAGACTTAATGTTAAGGTCTGAATGGAACCCATTTAGGCTACATATGAACATAAATACATAGAGGCAGGAAGAAGTACTTTAAACCAGCCATTCTCTAGTGGTGTATGTGTGTGTAGTGGTGTGTAATTTGATTGTTTGATCCAGACACTTATTTTTTTTACCTACGTTTTGTCTTCTGCATTCTCCTTACCCTTGTCTCCTGTTCTTCCCTCAGAGTCATCCCCCAGAAACAGTCCCACGGGCCCAGTCCCAAACCCCATCTCTGCAATAATAATTAATAAAGGCTGGTTTAAAGTACTTCTTCCTGCCTCTATGTATTTATGCTCATTGGTAGCCTAAATGGGTTCCATTCAGACCTTAACATTAAGTCTTTTACTGTTATATGTCAACAAGATTTAACAAGTCATTTTTCCCTAGGTATACCCAATGTTTAGATCTGTTGTGGTATTTATGCAAATTAGCACATATGTAATTAGATTATGCACCGTGATTATACACTTATGAAAACATAATTATGAATATTATATTCCATGTCTGCCAATAGATCTGCCTGAATTTTACACAATGGTCCTTTAAGTGAAATTACGGCTCAATCACGTACCTCTGCACTCAGCTCCGGGATAATCTCCCTGAGCGTAGTCAAAGCGGTGTGGGGTGTACGGCGGCCGGTCATAGTGGTGTCTGGGAGGGAAGTCGTCCTGCATGAAGCGTGGCGGGAAGCGTCCGAAACTGTGCGGCGGTGGGGGCTGGTTGAAAGGAGGTGGCTGCTGGTGAGGAGGGAAGGGCCCTCTGAAATGGGGAGGTCTCTGTTAAAAAAAAAAAGAAAGTTGGACACAGTCATTCATGGACATGAGCAGCAAAATCACGTACTTGACGCAACAGAAAAATGTTTAAAGTCACATTCAGACTAGGATTGGATTTCAGAGAACACACCAATGTACAGTTTGTCAAATCAGGATTAATGAAACCTAAAGGCCTTGTTGAATTAAATACTTTTTGGTGATAGTTAAGGCAAAAAGCAGATTATTACCAGAATGTATTTTTTTTTTTTTTTTAAATGAAGACCATAGAAGGAAATTAAATTTTAAACATCACACAACAACTTCAAAGCAAATGTGTATTTCAGTATGTGGTGTCAAACTGTGGAATTCCTTGGATAATGATTTAAAGGGTAATACATATCTTTCAGTATAAGATGATGTATAAGGAAGCATAAATTAGACAATATGAAGTTGCCAGATACATTTTCTTTTTATTATTATTTTTGGTCTTCTCTCTCTTTTCTCTGTAAAATTGACTGTTAACTGACCGACAGTCTCTTTTTCTGTTTGTTGTATCATCTGAGAAAGGGGCTGGTAAAATAAGATGTCTTCATCCAGCTCCTTTCTGATCATAAATATGTGATGTAATATAGCAAATAATGACGGTTTGATTAAAAAAATGTGTCTTTTTCCATGAGCGGAAGTGAAGTGAAGGATAATTACAGATTGTAAATGTAGAGTATACAATGCAAGACAATAAAAACTGGAAAAAGAAATCACTGCAAAGACAGTCAAAGCACAGCGGATATCTATCACATGCCTGCATGCGTGGAGGAAATGGGGGCTCCCTCTGGCCCCATGGAGGCTGGTCAGGCTGGTTCCCCCATGGTGGCTGCTGGTCATATGAGTTCCAAGATGGAGGGCCTGGGTCAGACCCACCTGGACCGCTCCAGGGGCCTCCTTCTCTGGGTGGACCCCCGCTCCAGTTTCCTGGGTCCCTCTGGTCATTCCACATCCCCTCATGGCTGTTCCAGGGAGGGCAGGGAGGGGGGGGCTGGTTTGGGTCAAAGGGAGGCTGGAGACAAGGACAAGTCAGAAAGGGCCCTCACACACACACACTCACACATCACTGTTCTTTTAGTTTAAGCTGTGTCACTCTTCATCACACATCGTATACTGGCTGTCGCGCTGGCTGATTTGGAACTTCTAAGCTCTCTGATAAGCACTGGAGCCCTATCTTTGCCAATGTTACCATTTCTATTTTAGAATAATTTTTTTTGGGGTGTTAGGTAGAGTTCTATCATTATATGCCTCCAGCATAACGGTTGGAAATTATTTTCCACCTAAGTAGATTCTGTAAGCAGAATCCTTCTCCATCTTCAGAAATTGCCCACCTATCTCTTCGGAGAATACATACACATCTAATATGCTCTCTCTCTATTCTTCTCTATCTTTAAAAAAAAAAGAAAAAAGAAAAAAAATGAGTTGAGACATGATCTACTGTGGCTTGGAAGTGTCTTATTTGTAGGTTGCTTTGGACACAAGCGTCTACTAAATGAATAAATGTAGGCGATGGATAGCAAGGATGAGCCATTGCCTTTCTGTCGCCACACAACCCACCCATCCACCCACCCACCCACACAGGTCTTTACCGGCTGGTTGGGGTTCCAGGGTCCTATGTGCTGGGGGTCATACCACCCAGGTTTGCTAGAGGGGATATCTGAGGGTCCACTAGGGTTGCTGGGGTCCTGTGGCCTGGATGAGGCTCCATCAAACTCCCCTGGAGGAGGACCCGACATGGGAGGCTTCACATCCCCTGCACACAACACACACACACACACAAACCCATTACAACACAAACACACATGTACTTGCTAATTGCGGAACAGATCACAAACCTATACAGCAAAACCTAACAAGACAAGTTGAACAAAACAACCTTCCACTCATTTCATGAGTAACAATGAACTGGTGTTGAATATTACTTGTATGTTTTTCTTAAATAAAGTTAAAAATTCAATTCAAGTTTAAAACTGAAGTAGAGTGTGACTGCACTGTATTAATATACAGCACCTAAACATTTTGTTTTAGCCGTTATGTAAACTATAAATCTGGCTTCATGAATCAGTCTGTGCCTCTGGTTTTGTTAAGTGTGCGTCTTCTCACCAGATTTTGTGGCCATAGGTGGGGCCTTTTCAGGCTCAGCAGGGGCAGCTAGCGGCGCTACAGGGGCAGGCTGTGGCTGCTGCTTCAGGCTGGAAACAAACTCTTCGTGCTGGGTCTTCAAAGCCTGAATTTGCTGCTGGAAGGCCAGCTGGATCGGCTGCACCGCCGCGGCATACTCGGTTATCAGAGACGCCTGAGAGAGGGCAAGGGATTTAGATTATCTAAAAATGTTATACAGGGTTATCAGTGAAGGAAAACCACCAATCGTTTTATTTTCCCGAAATGGGGCGCAAACACAAGCAAAATCTCCAGCTGAACACATAACTGGGCGTGACCAGGCGCCGCTTGCACAGCGTGGAAGAGAGCCTGAATGCATACGATAGAATACACAGGAAGAGGAATACAATATCAGCGGGTGGAGTCAGCTGTGCATAACGCACGCCAAAATTTGGAGAGGTGTGAGTGTGATCCTCTGCCATCGAGTTGGGTCTGAGCAGAAGGAAACACAAGTGAACATGCTCCAATGAAAACATGAGTGTTTCTGACTCCACAGTACTAACACTAACGGCTGGTTTTTGTTTATTCTTATAATTTATCACCTCTCTCCGTTGTGCAGCAAGCTCTTGCCTTCTGCCCAGCAGCACCTCTGAGCCTATATTCAATTATGGGTCAAGTCAGGTCTTATATTGACGGGTCGAGTCACGTCCAGGAATTGATTTAAAGATAATTTCCGTCTCTGGCGCTGGTACAGGCAAACTACAACTGTGCGAGACTCTGCTCCGAATATTATAGAAGAAACGGCCCTTACATAAAAACTTCAAACACATTCTCTTTATTTGCGAAATATGAGATGGATAATTCTGCAGTGTTACTGATTATGTGGATATGCTTCCATGCACCTGAGCCACACCCGCAAATATTAAACCATGATTGGAAGTGGCAGAACTGAAACCGCACTGTAATAAACTTCTTGACGTGACACAAATCAATGTTTGAATTCTCCAGGAGAAGGACAGTTTGGACTGCTTCTAATTAAAATGTCCCGCGGGATTTGATGGAGCACAGGAGGCATCCTGATGACAGCTAGACTGACTAGCAGAGTTATTCCAGATGATTTTACTAAACTTGGAATCTGTGAGTAACAGCTTTCCAGTCAGAGGTTTAGAAAAAAACACATTAATTACTGTTGGAACCTGACCTACCCTGTGACCATGTCTGGAGATATAAATAAGTAATTAATGACATTGCTACTGCTGTGTCATGCTGTAAAATCACAGACAGCTCCTCTCTTGTATCCGAGACCTCAGATGCGTGTAGACACGTATCATTACTGCGGTTGTGTGATGACTAGGAGGTATTTAATTAACTGCGCAGAAAAGATCCAACATTCCACAGGTTCCAAATTTCTGTAAAACTTTGAGACACTCCAATTCACTTACGATTACATGGATGATATTAGGGCTGAACGATTAATCGTTCTCAAATCGAAATCGAGATTTGAAAGAATGCGATTAGGTAATCATGAAGACCGCGATTAATCAAATGTGAATATTTAGTTGAATGTTTGGTGTAACATTTGATTTAAAGTGCTCATATTATGCTCATTTTCAGGTTCATAATTGTATTTAGAGGTTGTACCAAAACAGGTCTATGTGGTTTAATTTTCAAAAAACACCATATTTTTGTTGTACTATACATTGTTGCAGCTCCTCTTTTCACCCTGTGTGTTGAGCTCTCTGTTTTAGCTACAGAGTGAGGTATCGCACTTCTGTTCCATCTTTGTTGGGAGTCGCACATGCACAGTAGCTAGGTAAGGACTGCTAGCCAGTCAGAAGCAGAGTATGAGGGTGTACCATGCTAGTAGCTAGGCGAGCATTTTAACGTGTGTTACAAAGTGACGCACATTTGTCTCTGAAGTAAAGGCTGGACTACAATAGAGCTGTTTGGAGCTGTTTGTGAACAGTGTTTTCTGTTGGAGATGGTAAGTCCCTTTGGGGTGGACTTTGGGCTTTTTCACTTTGTAAACCTATAACATTCACAAAAAAGATATATAACACGATAAAGGAAAGGAAAAAAGCCAAAAAGCATAATATGAGCACTTTAAAAAAATGTTATTCCTCTTTTTATTATTATATTTACTGTTTTGTCATAAGATAAATGCTGGGATAATGTTACATATTACAGATTGTTTACAGAAATGTCCTGTTTTCAGTGGATTTTTCATTCATGTTTTATTACCGTATTGGTCCAAATATAAGACCACCCTGATTATAAGGACCCCCATCCCCCCACACACTTTCAAGACTCATTTTTGGAAAAAAACTTTTTGAAGACCAAATCTTGTTTTTGTAAAGAAAATTATTTTATTTGAAAATAATTCTAATAAAGACACATTGAATAAAACAAGGTAGGCTATTGTTTTTAACATCTTTTAAATAAAATAATATTTTCAATATCTTTAGATGAAAGTGTCACATTTAAAGTAACGGTAAATATTTCCAGGGCCTTCAGCTGAATGACTGGGCATCCCATCATTCCATTTTTCAGTCACGTAATCACACTAGAGCTTAGATCGGCCCAAAAAAATCAAGCCCGAACCTACCCTAGCCGAGCACGTTGCGTCCGAGACCGGCCCGGCCCGACCCATTAACTGTAATTATGAGCCTGAGCCCGATTTAAACCCGACACTTTTTTAATACGTGGGCCGTTATAACTGACGTTCTCAACTACAATTCAGAGTTGTTTGAACTGCAGAAATCTGTTTAGAATAATGCAACAAGGACGAAGCATGTAAACTGCGCTGTTTGTTTATTCAGAATGGAACGGATCGCAAATGGATCTGAATGAAGAAACGTAAAAAAAAGAAACAATGATGAACAACATATTGTTGTCACTGCCCACGACTTGTTTAAACTGCTTCCATACCTCCGACTTTCCTCCACACTTGCTCAAAGGTAATTCTCCTGTTTTTCTTTACATCTTCAAGCTCCATGTTGCACTTAAGATACACAATACAGCACAGCAGGCCCGGTGTGATGCGTGCGAGAGGAGGAGACTCTGCGCATGAAGTGCTGCATTTTGTAACTGCAGCCTAAATTTTGTACACATTTGTTACTTTTATATAGCTTATATATACATATTTATAATATTTCTGATTATGGCATAGCTTTCTCCCCACCCAATTAGGCTAAATAGGTAATGGATAAAAAAAAAGGGTCCGGCCCGGGCCTGGCCCGAGGATAGTGGCGGAAATAACGGCCCGAGCCCGACCCGAGGTCGTGTCAGGCTCGGGTCGGACTCGGGCTTGGGCCGAGAATCTAAACTCTAAATCACACACTCTCCTGTCAATCTCTTGGAAGCGGCCACTTTGAGGACCACACTAAGATTTTCTCAGGCTGTTTGCATTTTTTAGACGGTGTATCATCTCCATGACAACGCCTCGTTGTACTTTTGTCTAAGTACTGACTTTTAGGCTTTTTTGTAGCTGGATATATCATTTGCTGCGTTTAAATATGAATGTGGATAACATTAGTGATAGCGAGATGCTTGCTACGGTTACATTTCTAGTGATGAATCGGCGAAAACACGTTTTATTTCTCTGATTCACTCTATCCGGCTTGACCATATAACATTACTGTGCTTTTTCGTCGTTGAGGCTCCATCTAAAACTCTGCCATTTCAACCAGCTGTTTGCAACATTAAAATAAAATGGATTATGGATCATTTCATTTCTATAGTTTTATAGCTGACTTTACCAGCTGACTTCTCTATCGGCTGTTGAAACAGGAGACGTCCCTTACATTCTAAAACCAGCCTCTGCGACTTGAACAGCTGAAGGTCTAGACCCCAAATATAAGACGACCCCACTTTTTCAGACATATTTCCAGGAAAAAAAAAAACCTGTCTTATATTCGGACCAATACGGTACTTTATTTAACATGATGGTAGAAGGTGTAATATGTAGATACTGCTGTTGAATTGAGGCATAGCAGAAATTTCAGTTTACAGGAAAGTACTGATATTTTTCATTGGAAGTTTTTTATTATAACTTCAGCTTTTGTGATAAATGTTCTGTTTGTTCACTGTTCCATGCTTATTAAAAGAAAAACACTGTTCTCATCCCTGCATAAGAATATAGAGCAGTTTTGATGGTGTCTCGTGTTACAATGCTCCATGACACGTTTGATCAGTTACATAGTGAATATTGAACTTTAGCTTAACTTCAAATCGAAATCGCAATATCTGGCAGAAAAAACGTAATTTGATTTTTTTTTTTCCCAAAATCGTTTAGCCCTAGATGATGTTGGTAAAAAGTATTTTTATACACATATCAAGCTTAAAGAAAACACTGGCAGGAATGCAGAGCCTTAAGTCTTATTCCACTCACTTGGTACTGGCCGAGCCCCAGTGCTGGATTCTGGAGCTGCTGAATGGTTTCCTCATCAAAGTACCCATTCTTCTCCCACAGCTGCAACAACTGGAAAGGAGGGGGATGGAATAATCAGAGAAAATTAGCTTTAACATTTTTCACCAAAAAGAGGTACAGATTATTTCTAGCTTTCCAATTCAATAAATGAAGAGCATAACAAGCAAGAAATGCTGAGGGACCTTTATTTGCCTAAGCTGCATTATAAGCTATTTATGCATTATGTATGTATGTATGCGACTGCAGCATTGTTTGCTAATATACAGCCTGTGATTGACACAGTCCAATAAAAACAAGATACACTCAAGTCAGCGCAACCAACATGATGGTATTCATTGTACTATATACCACTACCACATTAACCATAACAAGCCCTAAAACTGTGAATGAGTAGTGTCCCATGATGTCAACGTTACTACCAGGAATAAAATACTACCAGTAATCTGTAGGGAGTTACCCCGATTTTCCACCGTGCGCGTCTGCGCTGCGTTCCGGAGGCGCCGCGGTCCCCCGCGAGCAGTCGCTGCCATTCAAGTCAATGCTTGATATTCCACCAGCTGCGTCACGGCGAGTCCCAGAAGCGTGCGCGAAGCTGCTCTCCGCTACGCTAAAGACATGCGCCAGGTCTATTTTCACGCGAGGTGCGGGGCGTTAGGACAGCCGGGCAAGGAAGTGAAACAGCGAGAGCATCCAGTCAATTTACCAAAAGACCCCCACCTCCCAAATGTCGTTAATGTCTCCTTTACAACACCACGGACGACGAGAGATTCATCTTGGGAGGTTGAAAAACACAATACGACATCACAGATCTTTTTTTAAGGACATCACCAGAAAAGAGAAGACATGGAGTTAAACTGTAGGAGTGGAAGGTAGATACTAGCTTAATAAACACGCGATTGTTCTGCAAAGTAGTCGGGCAGCAAGACGCTCCGCTCCTGAGACGCTCCCGGTGGAAAATCGGAGTTAAAGATGTACACAAAAATGGACACAAAGTCCATGTGTTTACCCTGGTGATCTTCTGCTGCTTCTCTTCCTCTACAGCCAGAAAGCTGGTGCAATAGATGGGAACCACAACTTTCTGCAGCGCTGCCAACAAATCCTTCTGCTGCTTCCGCTGGCTGGGAGGACACATTTAAACATGTTATAAAAAAGGAATATAGTGAAAGCTGCTCAAACTATTTTATTCTCACTAAATGGCGTGGCTTGTGGCAGAATGATCCTCCGGCCACATGTCAAAGTGTCCCTGAGCAAGACACTGAACCCCGAGCTGCTCCCCGGACATTGTATGTATAGCTGCCCACTGCTCCCAATACTAGGTAATAATAGTTATGTGTGTTAGCTTAACTTACAAACATATAGTTAGCCTAAAACTGACATTTGGATATTTGACTTGGTAACAAAATGCTTGCTGCAAACATAAAGTCGGAACATAACTTTAGCTTAGCTTCCCATTCTCCCTGCTGATTTCTCATGTCCGTATCCACTTTTGTCTTCATAAAAGCTCAGTTATTCGGGTCGGCAGCTTGTAAAAACTTAAGTCATGGGTTATTTACCCTGTTGGTAGTAAATATATCACCACACAGCAGCTTTTAGGAATTTGTCTGCTGTTTGCTTTGCAGACGAAACTGACGAGGAGAGCAGAGAGTCGTTTTCCCCTCTGGTGGGGGTGGCTTTCAGAGTATGACTCGATGCGCTCTGTCTCTATATAACACTCCCTAGAAGGAAGTCTAGGAGTCAAGGGATCGCCATGTGTTTATTCATGTATTTAGGTTTGTGTACCAGTGATGGAGAACGTCATTGGTTAAATAGATGAGATGTAGGCGGAGCTCAAAATGCGCTCCATCAGCAATGATGCGGTTGCGAAGATGTGATGTCATCAGTTCACAGTGCAGTGGAGACTTGGCGTTGTTGAACATCCAGTTCTTACCGCCCTGACAAGAGGACAAACAAATTAGTGAGATATAAATCTTTTTTTCAAACTATTTCAGGAATCTACAGGCATAAGCATCCCTAAAAAATAAATCTCCATTATGGCAGGCTTACAGAGATGGCGTCTTTGGTGCAGGTGTCTATAATGGGCTGCAGGAGGTTGTCAAACTCTGTGATGTCCAACTGAGTTTCCAGCAGCAGTTTTTGGGTCTGCTGCTCCATAGCCAGAGATATGGCTGCAGTCACTTGTTCCTACATTGAGAAAGACAGAAAAAAGCATCAGAAAAGGCTATCAACCATCTTCCTGCTTCCTTTACATCTTCCATCTTCTTGCTTTCTGCTTTCTTACAGTGCAGATGCTTTGCTGCTTGCTCCTGCCTCCGCTTGCATATTTCTGTTGATAATCTTGCTTTTACTCTGTGAAAAACTATGAGCAGCGGCTCCTGGATACTTATAAATCACTGGACTATACATTTTTGTAGACATAGTAGGCTATCGCCCTATTTCAAAATTTTTATGAGCTCCTCAGTACTGCGTGAGCGTGGCCTACCAATAGCACAAACCTGTCCTACAGTGACTGGAAAGGTAGCACTTAGCTAAAGCTAACTAGCAGTAAGATTCCTCACCTCTCCGTGGATGACTACTACAAACTCCTACAGAAGATTGCCGTTCTGAAAACCAAAATTCACCGATTAGAAGTAAACGTGGAAGTGAACAGACCATGGGGGAATGACACCACTTTACCATGGACCAATGGACAAAAGCATGCTAACACACGGTTAATTAGCACCAACAAGACTACAAAGAAACAGGAGGGCAGTGAAACGGGTAATAAATCAACAAGTGGTAGTCCTCCCTGGAACTCTGGAAGAGTAAATCATTTTCCTGGGAAATGGGAGGACGAGTAACGGGCACAGCGCCCTGAGATTTGGGATATGACCGGCTGACCTGCATTATCATCCAGGCAGAGCGCCTCTTCAACCCCTGTACTTAGTAGGACACAGCCGTGGACTGCTGCGAAAGGGAGAATTAGCAACAAAATGCTACAGGGAAAGCTAACGACTAGGCCTCAAACTGTGATTGTGGGTGACTGTAAAAGATGTAAAAGGCATGTTCAGTAAAAACACCAAAATACACTGCTTTCCCAAAGACATGGTGTCTGACTTGGCCGAGCACACCCAACATTATACTGCATATAGGGTCACATGACAGTGTTTCCCAAACATAGACTAATGTGTGGTGGTGCGCCGCACTAGCAACACCGGCAGCCGCACATTGTGTTTCATTATTAATTAAAAAAAATGTAAACGCTATTTAAAAACACGTTTAGCTGCATTTCCTTTCCCTGCCCTCCTCCGTCTCTCTGTCACTTGTGTCTCGCTCACACACAAACAAAAAAAAGGGTTCTCTTAATACATCCATGGAGGGTTAGCTGCCAGGAAGGCGACATTGGAGGCTTAAAACACCATCGAGCCCACCATGCACACAGTGTCCGTCTCCATAAATGAGAGAAGACGGCTGGCGAAATTCACAAGTTCACGAAAGGTTGGTATCTATCTCGTTAAAAAGGTGCTATAAAAATATTTTATATTCTGAATACAATGTTGAGTCCTGAACCGACGCTTAGCAAACAAGCAATTGCGCCTGCTTTAGGAAGTTAACTAGTCGCAAGTTTGCGGTAAAATGCAGTTGGGTTGTCGAGGTCAAAACACTATATGTAGCAGCTGTGAATCAAATAAACGTATTATAAATAATGTTATGTCATTTTTTACTCTTACACTGAATGTTTGCTGCTTCAATCCAGATGAGTATTGAAAAGTATTTTCCACGAGTGTTGAGGATTTAGGACCAGCCTGAACCGGAGGTATCAGTCTGAAACAGAGCTGAACAGCCCGACCAGTGTAATTAGTTATGTTATTAATTTGTTTACAATATTTTCAGGCTTCAACCAGCGAAAGACTAGCCTGGTCCTACCAAACTCTCGTACAATTCATTTGTACAGAGAGTCTGGCCTCTCTCCATTGACAAGTGTTAACTTCCTTGAAGGCGGGTACTTTGTTGAAGTTAAAAACTATTGGATCTGCCCAGAGCCACTCTGGATCTGCAATAACCAATTGCTAAAGTTTGGTCGTGACGTATGTCATGCACACGTGCAACAAGAGGGGAGACCGTCAAGGCTATTAGCATTAGCACCGCTAGCGTTAGCCTTAGCCAACTCCTTCACCACTAACAGAGTGAGCTAGAAAATCAAACTTTTCCCGAACCCCGTGGGGAGGAGGGCCACAACATCACGGCCACCAACACAACTCAGCAAAGATTGTTCTTGCTCGGGCTTTACCTTCTGGATATTCGGCGGCGTTGCCACAACGGCCCGAATGGCTTCACTCGCATCTTTCTAGCGCACGTCCTCAACGTCATCGTTCTCAGCCACTCCCTCTGTTCGTTGATTGGACTGCCAAAAACTTTGGTCGAGAAAACCCAAGACCCAAATGCGAAATGAAAATTGAGCGGAAGTACGTAGGAGGAGTTTTGATGCCTTCCAGTCGGATTTTCGACCACACCACAGCACTGAGAAGGCTCCTGTTATAGTCTTTAATGACATCTACTTAAACACAGATTGTGGCAAAACTTTAGTCTTAGTATTACTTGATCTCAGTGCTGCATTTGACACGGTCGATCATGACATATTACTAGACCGATTGGAAAACTGGGTTGGACTTTTTGGCACAGTACTAAACTGGTTTGAATCCTACTTAAAGAATAGGGACTACTTTGCGTCTATAGGTAATTATGCATCTGAGCATACAAATATGACCCCCAAGGCTCCATTCTGGGGCCTCTTCTGTTTAACATCTACATGCTTCCACTGGCTCAGATTAAGGAAAACAACAAACTAAATTGCCATAGTTATGGGGACGACATACAAATTTACATAACCTTATTGCCAGGGGACTATAGTCCAATACAAAAACTGAGTAACTGCATTGAACAACGTAACGACTAGATGTGCGAGAACTCAGACTCAGAACAACCACCTCAGAAAAAACTGAGGTGGTTGTTTTTGGAGCAAAAGATGAACGATTAAAAGTGAGAGCTAAGCTTCAAACGACAATGTTAAAAACAACAGACAAAGCCATAAATCTTGGTGTAGTCATGGACTCAGACCTGAAGTTCAACAGGCACATTAAGACAATTACAAAGCCATTATCACCTTAAGAATATATCAAGGGTTAAAGGACTTATGTCTCAGCAGGATTTGGAAATAATTGTCAATGCTTTCATTTTCAGTAGACTTGACTACTGTAACGGTGTCTTTACAGGTATCCCTAAAAAATTAATCAGACAGCTGCAGCTGATTCAGAACGCTGCATCTCGAGTCCTCACTAAGACCAAGAAAGTGGATCACATCACCCCAGTTCTGGCTTCCTGTCCCTCAAAAAATTGATTTCAAAATACTTTGCTGGTTTATAAATCACTAAATGGTTTAGGGCCAAAATACATTTCTGATCTGCTGCTACACTATGAATGACCCAGATAGGGCTGCAGCTATCGATTATTTTAGTCATCGAGTATTCTACTGATTATTCCATCGATTAATCGGATAAGAAATACTTAGTAAACAGCAATAGTAAATATTTATTATTGCTGTGTACTAAAAAAAAGGAAACATGTCTTTTGTATATATACAAAAGACAGGTTTTTTTTGAAAAAGCAACATTTTTTTATTGCCAAATTCCAAGTACATTTTTGGTGGCCCCAATGTTATTATTTTTCACCCCCTTCTTGCCTCTGGCTCGTTGCACTGGATATGCCAAAGAGCTGTTCACTAACCAGAGGGTAAATGTGATGGTACAAAGCTTACAGCAGGTCCATTCAACTACACTGTTCTGGGGGACACATTTTCAGAAGGCTAACACACAGTGAGGAGAAAGAATAAAGAATGCAGACATCACCGGGATGATGACATCATTCACGTGCATATTAAGTGGCCATGCTGGGGGGAGGAGCCGGTTTGTCTCCGGCAGCAGCAAAATTTCCAAAGATTAGTAGCAAACTAATAAACAGTACAGTACAAACCGACAGCTTTCGTTTTAGCTTGTTGGTAAAACATCGCTATTTGCAGAGTAGCATGCTGTAGGCTAGTTGTGTAAAACAGCGCGGTGGACGAGAGCAGCAGACGTTTATTACCTTGTGTCGGGTTCGCTCCGTGGAATGGATGAGTACACTGAATGTTTTCTACAGAGATGATGTTTCAGCATGTTTGCAGCTTAAAATGATCCCAAACTTTCTGTTGTTTTCTCTCGCCTGTCTCTTCTCTTAGACCCTCGCTATTTTCGTCTTCATTCATTTGTAATCTGGGCCGTCAGTCTTGTGCATAGACAGTATATAAACGTCTTGTGTCCACAGAAGCGTCAACCTGTTGTGTGCGCTAGTAATAATCCTCCGTGCGGAAACACAGTGAGCCGTACAACCTTAATTACATTGATTTAACGAAGCTTCGAGGCAAAGAATTTTGCTTCGAGGATTTTTTGTAATCGAATTATTCGAGGAATCGTTTCAGCCCTAGACCCAGACCTCTCAGGTCGTCTGGGACAGGTCTGCTTTCTGTCCCCAGAGTCAGAACTAAACAGGGGGAAACAGCGTTCAGTTTTGATGCTCCACATATCTAGAACTCCCAGAAAACTGCAGGTACACTGCAACTCTGTTCTTTTAAATCAAGGCTAAAGACCATTCTTTTTTATGCTGCCTTATTATTGAATAATTGTTAATTTCTTATACTGCACTGTAACTTTTATTCTCGTGTTTTATCTGTTTTTAATTTTTTTTTAACTGCTCTTTAATGTTTTATGTAAATCACTTTGAATTGCCCTGTTGCTGAAATGTGCTATACAAAAAAAGCTTCCTTGCCTTCTTCAGCCTGTCAATGTTCTCATAAGTGTAACAGGAAGAAAACAAAATAGTTTGAGTTGCTGAAAAAAAGTTGCATTGCTCTTTAGTAGCCAAAGACAAAAAAGGATGAATAAATCATCTCCTGTGCCAGATATATTAATTTCTCTCTTGCTCTGTACCTGTCTGAGTGTGTGCATATGCTGCTCCTGCTGCTGCAGATTCCATAGGCTCTGTTGGATGAGCTCATCCATAGAGGGTGCGGCAGGCGGAGGAATCGGAGGCGGAGCAATCATCGGCATCGATGGAGGAATATCAACCGCGTCTTTGGCGCCCGGGTTGTACATTTCTGCAAAGAGAGCAGCAGGAAAAGAGCGGGGGAATATGAACATTCGAAGTCTGGAGGTTTAGCAAAGCTTTGATTTTGAGGCTGAGGTTAGGAGGGTTGATGCTGTGCCACTGCTGACGTGATGTAGATGTCCAAAGAGAAAGTTTCAGTCCATAAATCATATACAAAGCAAACATAGCATGGTTTGTTTACACAAAAGTATTTAAATCAAAGAGACCTCAAAAGATAAAGCAGATAAAACATGTCAAGTACAAAGCAGAAGAGTGAACAAAATTTGAAAGACATGCAATCAGCACTAACCCCCCTCCGACTACAGAAACAACTGCAAAAAGGAAACATGTTAGCACCTCAGAAAACTAGCGACCATCTTGCGATGGGATCACATCAGCTGCGGCGCCAAATTGGACCAGGGGCATAAAGTGGGAGCAGCAATGATCCCTTCCCTACCCCCTACTTCCGACGCTCTTGCTTGGACCACATCAGGGCTGCACAATATATCGTTTTTTTTACCGTCATCGTGGTATCAACTATCAACTAGCGCAATATACACATCGCGAAAGCAGCTACATATCGCGAAAAACACTGACATTTTTTCTGTTAGTTGAAAGACAATAGCAGTTAAAAACTGCACTTTAAAATGTAACTCGTTCTTTTTTAAGTGGTGCCTATTATATTCCATCCAATGTTGAATTTGCGCAATAAAATAATGTTGAAAAATTATTTTGTTTCATTCATTTTAAATTCAACAAGCATTGTTGTATTTTAGCAGAACACTGAAAGCAGCAGAAATGGAGAACTGAGTACACTTTAATGTTGGTTTATTTATCGCAAGTAATATCATTATTGCAATATTCAACACTATTGCACATCGCATATTTTTCTTATATCGTGCAGCCCTAGACCACACCCACAAATTGGCCTTCATTTTGATCTCAACCAGTAATGTTTCGTGACTGCATCTTGCACGGTTATCGGCCCAATATACAGTAACTATTCTATGTTCGACAGAATCCTAGAAGTCTACAAATAAGGCGGGATGTCAAAAATGCTCTGAGCTGATACATTTTGGGCTGACCAAAGGAATCATTAATCAGCCATGTAAAAACTATCAATTTGTAATATTTAGTTTAATCAGATTTATTAAGCTCAAGGTTATGCAAGCTATCAAAACGTGCCCCACTGCCCTCAGTTAAACAACGTCTGAACAAATTTAAAATGTATGCTGATTTTAGGCCTCTAGTTTGACAGCAATGTGGCACAGCAGTAACAAGAGTGAAAAGGTGGTAGTGTAAACTTTATAGGCTTTTTTTTTTAAACCAAGAACTAAATCACTATTCAGATACTATTGTTCTGAACACAACACTTGAATTGTTGGTGAAATCATGCTACCCTTGCACTTCAAATCGCCCTGAATCGTGACAACACAGTAAACAATACAGCACAAACTCAAAAAGAAAAGAAAAAAAACATACTGACAAAAAATGCAACTGAAAAAAAAACAAAAAAGCTTTCAAGCACAATTGTGATAATGTCCATCAAAAAATGTGCAAAAACAAAATGTGACGGTTCAACTGGAATTTTGAATTTGTCTGACCAATCTGGTTCCAAATAAATACCTTCAGATTTATACTCCTCCCCATCTTGGGTAGAGGGATCTAAGTGGAGAAAAGCAAACTTTAATGCATTCAGTGGTATTACATGACTGACAGAACTCCATGCAACCCTGCACAACACTGTGCTATTATTACCAGGCTGTTGATAATCTGATTAGTCTGATGAGTCAAAACTATGAGTAAGAACATAACAGTTCAAATCTGTTACTTTCCCTCAAATCAGTTTCTTCAGTAAATTAATTTACTCTCCCATTTAGCATTTAGTGCTTTAGAACAGGGATCTTCAACAGGGGGTCTGAGACCCCTATGGGGTCCTCAGAGTCAATGCAGGGGGGCCTCCAAATTATTGCAAAATTTTGAAGTTTTTTTAACAAATTAAAGTCTTAACATGAATATAACATTTTTTAGCAAATAAAAATCCCCACTGATGATAGGCTTACTGGCCTATAGGTAAGGTAGTCACTTAGATATCCATCCCCAGATACAGTTCATCCTAAGGATTTAACATAAAAATATGATTTATAAAATCATGCCAAAAATTATTAGGCTATTTTAATAGCTTAGTATTCTATGCCAAAAAAGCTACGTATATAGGTTTTAGGCTGCCCTATATGTTACTGTAGGCCTAGTTTAATATGCAACTTCATTTCATACAACATATATAGTAGGGGGTTCCTGCTCCTTCTCTCTTTCAGTTAAGGGGTCCTTGGCCTAAACAACATTGAAGATCCCTGCTTTAGAAGGCTGAACCTGCTCCTCCTTCCCAAATGGGACCGTCTACAGAAGATTCCCCTTTGCCCGCCACATGCCTCACAGAGGCAAAATGTAATGGATGCAGTCTTCATCACTTGTGAAATCAACTTTCCAGGTTCATCAACTAAAAGTTCCCCTGAAACTGCCAACGAATCGGCAAACAGCAGTAAACTACTATCTGCAGCGCACTTCTATGATTTCAGACTTCTATGTTTATAGTTAAAAACTAACATTTCTCACGCATGATGGACAACTGTCAACCAGCGTACCATATTTACTGAAAGAATGTTCAAAGATTGATGAACTGATTAATCGATTATCAAAATAGTTGCCGATTAATTTAATAGTTGACAACTGATCAATTCATTTTTGCAGCTCTTTATCACGCTTCCGCTCCATTTGCATCTTTATGTAGTACTTTTACATGCCATTTAAAAGATTGAAAGCACTGTATTATTTATTTACATATTTGGTTAAACATTTGACTCATCAGATATGATGATGTATGACGATGTAATCAACAAGTTTGTGCATTTTGCAAATGACATGCGTCTAGTGACTACACCACACCTGGCTGAACACATGGTTGGGCTCATTAACACAGCAGTGCATTACAATGCAGATGTTGCACCGACATCTTGAGTTTTTAATTCAACTGATATTTTCTGCTTTTGAACAGTTCTTAGTTATGAAGATGTTTGCTTCTCACATACAGTCCTCAGCAGACCAGAATCCTATCAGCTCTGGCTGCTTGCATCTATCATGACGGATACACACTCACACACCTCATTCAGGTGCAGAGAGAATATAGGATACAAATGACCAAATGAAGCACATGTCAAATGCTGAAGAAAAAATCTAACAGCTAACAATTCAGTCTCCACTACAAGGCCACAAAGGAGGAGTCAGAGTTCATATCACCAAGTCATGCTGCTCAGTTTTCAAGAGGTATAGGATATTAAATTGGGGAAGAGGGTTCTAGTTTAGGGCTGGGCATTGTGGTTTAGAATACTTAAATTTGGTTAGAGAAGCCCAAATACAGGTTATATATACACAATATAAATACAGCTGTACAATATACCTGACATATCAAAAGTACTTAATCAAAATGACTCAAAAAAATAAAATCTATTATTTCCATTAAGCAGTTTTTACAAGAGCTGTGCTAAACTTTTGATGTATCGGCAAGGCGTGGAAACTGCTAAAAGGGAGGGCAAGTGGCCTACGAGGTGACAGGTGTGAACTGATAATCAAACAGTAGCAGGCTGTTGAGATGCTCTTGTAAACTATAATTTTTACAGTGTCTGTTTCTCACAGCATTACGTGTTGGCAGTGACAGAATAGTACCTTTTCCACTTGAATTCAACCACAATAAGCCATGCGAAATGTGTGTTTTTTAGTCTGTACTTTAAGGACGCCGTTAGTACGCCTGGTATTGTGCTTACGTGCCTTACAGTAGTGCTGATGGTTCGGGTTTCCCATACACCCAGAGATAATAAAGGACATGGACATTAAATTAAATAGTAGGTATAAATGGTATGTCAATATCTCTGACAGTTGACAGATTTGTCCTATTGATATTGCCCACCACTAATAAGAACCATGCCTAAATACAATCAACTATAAAATTGAGAACATTCTGATTTGAACAATGAAAAATCTCCAAATAAGAAATATCAGTTGGCATTGAATGTCAACTGTAGGTACTTGAATTTAGCGCTAAAGACACAATTTAAAAGGTTGCATACCCAGCCCTACTTGTTTCAAATAAAGAGCAAATTCCATGTGCTATACAGCGCAGCACTGATGAGCTCCACATGGCTTTGTTGTGAAAATGTGGCCTAGGAGATGGAGGCAGCTTGTGGTTGTACTGCTACTCTACTGTAGAACACAGCTGACATGACAAGAGACATTAGGTTCTACCCTGTGCTATAAGTAAGCACAATAAAGTAGGTAAGTGTGAGTAAGTACAGCATTTGCTTGATGGGCTTTGAATGCCTAAAAACACAAAAGACAAATCCACTCCTAAACAGAATACACATTATTAATATGATTATGATGATGTCTCTATATGATGCACAAGGTGTTCCAATTGGTTATGTACATTAAATGCAAGATGACATACTATAATTTAATAAAATGAATTACATGTTGATGACTTACTGGCCTGTAAAATTGCAAAAAGTTGCATTTCAATTAATTTTGTTTCTTATTTTCATTCATTTCATTAGGGACCTAATTATCTCGAATACCAAATCAACTGAACATTACAACATCATACAAATATTTATGTGCAAATTCCGGTTAAATGGTGGACTGTTCCTTTAACTACATACGCTGCTGTTGCTCTATAGCAAGCTTGCACTTGTAGTAGCTGAAGTAGTCTCCCCCAAAGAGGAAGGAGAACTTAGGGTTGTCCTTCTGTTTCTCCATTGTCATCTTTTCAAACTCTGGCCCGTTCCGAGCGACAAACTGGGCCAGCTTGTCAATGACATTCTTCAGTTCTTGGTCTGCACCAGAAAGAGAAAAAGAGGAAACAAATACAGTCAGAGCTGAGGCAGCTGGTGGTCTATCTAAAACTGGTGGCAAACAAGGATATTCAAAATTACCACCACTTGTGCTATTCTGACACTTTTAGAACATTTATACTGACTTGGCCACAGTCTTTGCCCTCATGTGTTATCATTATATTCCAGTTACAGAGCTAAGCAGTTTTTTCTGAAAGACAAATATCCTTTGATCTTTGAAAGAACAATGGTTTACCTACATTTACCTCCGTTTTGTAGGTGTTTCCAGAATCCTCAAAGACTTTTGTACCAATCTGAATGAAAGAAGAATCCCATCTACTGCAAGATAAACAAAAAGTATTGACTCCGTTTCCCATTCAGGAGCCTCCTTCATAGTGGAATACATCCTTGCTCTTTTTTCATACACTAGATCAATATAAAACATACAATTTTGTATGAAATCTACAACAATGGGAAGCAACATCAATATTCACAACTATAATTATTATTATTTTTAAATTTGGGTTCATGTTGTTCAAATTGAGCAGGGAAATATATCACTTGAGGAAACACTGTCACAATCTGTTACTCTGCAGCAGACAGTATTTTTTTTTCCATCCAGATGGTTAGAAGAGTCTTTGAGAATCCTGGAAATGCCTTTAAAACAGTCAGTGGTATATGTAGTTAAACTTTTTTTTTTTTTTTAAAGATTGCTGCCTGGGTATTAATCTTTCAGAAGAGGCACAAACAAGGGCTTATTCTAATCAGCATTGTCAGTTGATCATGTGTCTTTTCAGTTAACGTTAAACACCCACATTCTTGCTAAAGACACACATAATCAACTGTGTACACGCATCTAACGAATTTATATATATATATATATATAACGATGGCCTGATTTTTTTTTATTTACAGACATAGCTAGTAGTGGAGTAGCCTTAGGAGAGAGGGATCCTAATCCATAAATTGTCTGCACTGAAAATCGATGTTTTAGCTAGCTAAATGTGCGGTGACCATGTCTCACAACGTTATAATATTATATGACATATTTTTACATTAGCTTGGTTACTTGACTAACGTTTAAACTAAAAGGGGAAAAAGCTAATTGCAAACTTGGACGAAAAATAAATTACTTTAGCTGTGAAAGGAAGCCAACTTAATATTTTGTAACAACTAACGTTAGCTACTTAGCGCTAACGTGAACGGCCAACGTTACAAAACTATTCTATTATTATTATTATTATTATTATTATTATTATTATTATAACCATTATTGTTCATACTGTTTAACACTGGCGCAACTGTGTACACAAAAACCTGATGTAGCTACTGATGTTACAATCTGTGGTCGAAATACTAAATGCAGTGATGCATTGTGTTGAGTAGTAGCGCCAGGTAGCATGATGCTAGCTAACGCTGAATGACAATAATACAACGCTGCAGCGCAACGTTAACGATATTGCTTACCTTCGGGAGGATTTGGGATATCCATGTTTGGCTTCAGTTACAGCGAACCCGCCGCACTTTAATAAATAGTCCAGAGATCAGTCAACTCGTTTTATGTGTCACTAAATTCACAAAATTGCCCCTGGAACGTACACCGGAAGTACTATTACACAGCACAGAAACTGCGCCACGAAACAGCCGTATTGTCTATAGCGCCACGTGGAGTTTAGTGGAGGACATTCTTCCACAGCAAGCCAGTCCTTGGTGGAATTTGGAGTATCCTCGACATTGGAACAGTCAACCGCACTCACTATCTGAGAAAGTCTGTTTTAATGAATGAGTACAGTAAAGGTGGCCTCAGTTACCTGGACTTTACAACCTTAAATAACACTTTCAAAATTAATTGGATTAAACGTTACTTAAAGTGTCCAACCTCCTTGTGGAATTTTATTCCCCATTATGTCTTTTCCTCAGTTGACGGACTCCAGTTTTTGTTGGTATGCAACTATAATATTGACAAAATTCCTCTTAAACTTTCTTCATTTCATAAACAAATGCTGCTGGCTTGGTCTTTTATTTACAAGCATCATTTTACTCCTCATATTTTTTTATATTTGGAACAACAGATATATTTTGTATAAAAACAAATCCATTTTCTTTCAGCAGTGGGTTGACAACAACATATTGCTTCTAAGTCAATTACTCAACCAGCGTGGTCAGCTTTATAACTATGTTGTGAGTTTATTCATCACTACGGCATCCCTGTCTCTGAAGGAGTTCTCTATTGTTTTTGATGCAATACCTTTAGCTGTCGTTGCACTCTTTAAAGGTTTTAATGGAGTTGGTGATCACAATATACTGTTCAATGTGAAAGAAACAATTGTTGGGAATATTTGTTTTTCACTACAAGCTAAAAGTAAGAATAAGGCAACTCGTCAACTCTTTCAACAAGACGTTAAGAGTACACCTGCTGCTTTATCGTACTGGTCTTCATATGTTGAAGAGATTTGTTGGGAAAAGGTTTGGCTATTGCCACACAAGTTTTTCTTAACCAACGAAGTTAAAGAGATCTCTTTGAAAATGCTCCACAGATTTTACCCAACTAACCATTATCTGCAGAAAATGAAAAAAGACAATGATATCAGCTGTACTTTTTGTGGAGAACTAAATGGTAGAGACACTGGTAGACTTTGGAGCAGATTACATTTTATTGCTGTTCATATTTACCCTCAATTCACATTACTTTGGGAAAATGTATTTGGATTCACTCAATATGATAGAAAGCTTTATTCAGAGTATTATGTGATACATTTAATAATTATTTTAACCAAATTTTATTTACATAAGTCAAAGTTTTTGAAAAAAAAGCCATGCTTTCTGGAGCTGGCTGCCAATATTAAACAATTTTTTTTTTCCATTTCTAACTGTACAAACAAAAAAGCTGTTAGAACAGTCCTTCAACTCGATGATGTAGCATCCTCGAAATTCAGGCTTCCGAGGATCCTTCCTTGACTTTGAGAAACGGCTATAGAGTAAATCGTCCATTCTGATAGATATTTCCCACCTGACCATAAAAAACCTGCAGCCACCAGCTAATGGCACTCCAATTAATGCACTGGTGCTGTAGTCTGAGTTTCTGCTCATGGCCTGTTTAGTCCGTGCCTTTTGTGAACTTGTGCTATTCCTGTAAACTTGCAAGTTTATAATAAAATATAAAAACCTAACTTGGTTAAGTCTTCGACTGTCTTTATTTTATTTCACTTTCCTATTTTCCAAAACCTATACCTGCTGCACCGAAATACTTCCACCACAAACTTGATGTCAGAAGTGGGATCAGGTGGAAAACAGGGAGAGAACTCCGTGGTTGACTGAGGATTTGCGCGATCCGGGATCAAGCTGATGATCAAGCTCATACCTTGCCTAAAAAGCATTCAGAGAGAGAGGATCGGAAACCGCGGAGGGCTCTACTGAATCCATACTGATCCTAAGACAGAAGCAATTTCAAGCAGCAGGATAAGATCAAAATTTAAATGAATTAATTTTAAAGTGATTTGAATTGACTCAAATGCCTCGTAGGAAAAAGTTTATAAAAAACAAGAAGTTGCCTTCCAGGTCAGTTCCTGCTGGTGCCAGAGAGCTAAATGTACTTTTGAATTAGGATAATTGGTTTCCTATTGATGGATTGCATAGGAGTTAAATTTAACAGTTACTTTCACTCAGAAGTTAATTATATTTGTCCTACTTCTTGCCTTTATCTGAGGGATATTTAAATGATAGATTTCCTATTAATGGAGAAAATATGTTTTTTTCCAAAAATGCCAAGAGCTGATGAAAATTGTGAACATACAAAAGTGAAGTGCTAAAAATCTAAAATGCTGTTGATTAGAAGTTGTAAAGCTGACAAAGACTAAATATATTTTTGTGATTGAAATTTTGAGCTACTGTAACTAGGGAATTTCTCCAGTGTGGGCTAAATAAAATCTTTCTTATGTTATATAGGTGATAAACAAACTTCTTTTTTGATTTCAAAGACAAATTATGTCATTTGTAGGAATGACTAATTTCTTCAAAAGACAAAAGAGTCAGTAGCAGAGTTTTGTCAAATGCTTACAGATGCTATTGTAATCTGAAATATTTGGGTTAAAAAGAATTAGGAGTTTTGTACCCAAAACATATGTTAATAAAATATAATGTTTTATTGTCATCAAACTGCCCAGCAAATATATAGGCCTACAAGTTCAGCTGAAATGATTAGTTGCTTAATCACTTAGTTGATTGACAGAAAACTGTTTTGATCATTTCCAGTTTAAAAAAAAAGAAAGTGTGAGGACTTTTCTATATTGTTGCTTTTTAATACCTTAAGTACATATTTTTATGATACTTTTCTTACTTAGGTAATATTTTTAATGGAATATTGCTGGTAACAGAAAATGTTTACAGTTTGGAATCAGTACTTACTTTGTCCACTATAACTATCTGTATGAACCTTATTGAATTGACTAACCCTAATGTAACAACATTTTTGAATCAATGATGACATCGATCAGATTTAGAAAAGCTGTGTGTTTAAATGCTCCTTTCTTACAGAGGCTCAGAGCAGCCGAGAAAGGGACTTCACACAGACACAGACACACACACACACACACACACACACACACACACACACACACACACTCACACACACACACAAGACAGTGGTAAAGACTTGTCAAGTGCTAGTGGACGAACCTCTGACAACAAAAGAACATGGAAGACGCTATTTGAAAATATATATATATTCCTATTCATAAAAGTAATTTGTTTATTGTGATTAGTTTGTAATCAAAAGAGTGGAATGTAATGGCAAAAATTACATTTAAGCATGATTCTTTATATTTTTGTTTCATTTCTTTCTCTGTTTCTCTCACAATGCTGTAGTGCATGCAGTGTGTGTGTGCTGTCACTCTGAAGATGTATTTAAGCTCAGTATTCCTGTTGACTCGTTAAAGAGACTCTTTCACACTAAGCTGCTGTGCCTTTTGTGAACTTGTGCTATTCCTGTAAACTTGCAAGTTTATAATAAAATACAAAAACCTAACTTGGTTTAGTCTTCGACTGTCTTTATTTTGTTTCACTTTCCTATTTTCCAAAACCTACACCTGCTGCACCGAAATACTTCCACCACACTACCCTACTTTTAAGTTATTTTATAGAGTAAATAGTCCATTCTGATAGATATCCCTCCTGACAGAATGAGCAACCCTACTTTTAAGGCATTCTTTAGGGCATTCTTATAGAAAAATATTGCGCACCTTTGCAAAGGAAGCTCACTTCCGTCCTCCGTCTGTGGAGATGGTCAGATGGAGAGTTGTATATTCTAATACATAGAGAGACATAGAAAAGGGAGACAAGTCTGAATGGCTTGTTGAATCCCATGTTTTCTGATCTAGGCAGCCCACAAAAAACTGAACGGGTTGTCCTATTTCACATGAAGCTGCTTCATTTATCCCCATGTCCACATAAGAGGAACTTCCTTTACCTCCTAATGTGGCTAAGTCACTCGCACATGATGGACAGGTACTGGGTCAGCTTCACCATGGCAATGATAATGGTTCCTCCGATCAAAGTGCAGGTTTACAGGGAGTGGAAGATGGCGACACGACTCTGCCAGGGGGTTTGTAAAAAGTTTTTTGATAATTTATTTAAATTATGATATAAAAAAAATGCAATTGATGTTGTAAAAAATAATATTTTAATTTAAAATCTATGATAGTTCACAGATTATGTTCTAATCAAAGAAATCCATACTAAGACTATACAAGTGTAAAAACAGGCTACGGGACATACATGAGGGGGTCCCTGCAAAATTCTCTATCTTGTAAGGGCAACATTGGCTAGAAAACGTTAAGAACCTCTAGTATAGATATAGGCAGCCCACAAACAACTAACTGGGTTGTCTTATTTTACAGTTTGAGGGTTGGTAGGCACCCGAGATACACAAAGGTATGTGCACAAGCACTGAAAAACAGTATTTTTGATATGTCCCCTTCCAAAGAAATAGTTCAACATTTTTGGGAAATACACTTACTACACACTCTCAAAAGTACATGCTTCTCGTTTTAGCTGCTTTTAAATTAGATTGTCACTGATGCATGTCTTTGAACCCCAACATTCCAGCTGTCACAGACCACTTCTGGCCGTGAAACAGCTTTTTCGTCTTTGTCTTTCTGCCTTGCCCCCATGAAGTTTGTTCAGTTGTCCCCATGTCCATATAACAGGGACTTCCTTTTGAACTTCTTTCACTTCTTAATGTGGCTTTGTCGCTCGCACATGATGGACAGGTACTGGGTCAGCTTCACCATGGCAATGATAATGATTCCTACAATCAAGGTGCAGGTTGGCCAGAACAGGGAGTGGAAGACGGCAACCCGACCGTAGATCTGTGTCAGGATGGCACTGTCAGTTCTGTCTGTAGGGTCCACGAAACACTGAACTGTGTGCTGAGACCTGAGACGCTCAGAAATGTTCTGAACGATCACATGCGTGGCTGCATAGTCCTTACGGCACTTTGGGAAGTAGAAGCACTGAAGGAAAGAAGAAAAAAGAGAAGACAAAAAAGACATTTTTTATTTGTGTAGAGCTGGCTCGTGTGTGTGGTAGTCCAGGTGTTCTTAATGTTACAGAAGTGTTTTGTCTATTCGCAGTCCAGACCTCAGGGTTGCTGTCCTGCGTCTCCTCGTTGTGCAACAGTCGTAGCACCTTTCCTGAGGAGTTGAGGCTCACGTAGACCTGGAGACAGGGGTAACGGGAACTCTTCCTGCACTCTGCTCCACAGCTGTATGAGCAGTTGACATCGCCCACGATGGTGGAGTTCACGATAGTGCAGCTAGCCTCATCAGTCCACACGCTGTAGAGAAAGAGCAATTCTTTTCAATGCATGCTGCAAACACACCTTGAATGATTTTAGCGGTTAGTTACTGAGTTTGACTATGCAGAACAACACAAGGTTGAAATGAATAATCACAATTAAGTCAGTTTCTATACTGAAACGGTCTGTAGGTGACCTTGTAGGGTCTGGCTAGTCCATATAGCATTCCGGGATGGGAGAAAAATGTGCTCTGATTTATTGGCATTTCTTTAAACCAATCACCATTGCCTTGGGTGGTGCTAAGCGCCGGACACAATGACAGTGCCTCTGCAAAATAGCCTCAGGAAAGAACTTTGTGGTGGAACATGTTTACGTTCAAAAGTTGTTAGGTTTGCAACAGAAAACTCAGATTGGACAGATAGTCTAGCTAGCTGTCTGGATTTATCCTGCAGAGATCTGAGGAGCGGTTAACCATAGTCCTCATAAATCCACCGGAGTTTAAAATGCCAACACAAAGAAAGCGGAAGGTGTGGGACATCTGGCCTAAAAAGAGGGACAGCTGGCGGAATATCTGGTGGCACCTGAACAATCCTGGAATTGGAACGTCGTCGATATCGACTAGTGACTTTGTGACTTGTTATTACCTGTCAGAGTAAGAGCGCAGTATGGTGATTCCCAGGACAAAGTACATCATGACAGAGAAGACGACCATGCTGAGGCCCAGCAGTATGGCTCTGTCCTCTCCTGCCCTATGAGCTGTCATCGTCTTCCTCTTGTCCAGGACATCATATTCACGGAACTTCTGGTAGATGGAACTAAAAAAGGTTAACGTGTAAGATGTCCCTTAGTAGTTTGAAATGTTTTACAGTCAACATTGGACACATCTCTAGACCTTCTATAGTGTAAAATGCAATCTCCTTTTAAAAAAAAATATAAATCACCAACTGATGTTAAAGCCATTAATCATCCATCGAGAAAGAAAGATTACATTATTTTGGTGCTAGTTCTCTTCACACTGGGTAAGTGGAGCAGTAGGACACACTCTGTGGTGTCCTTTAACTATGTCTATCAATGTAATACCTGCCTTTGGTCCTTGCACTGCCCACTCGTTTGCAGGGTCCACGAAATAGTGTGCTGAGACCTGAGAAGCTCAGAATGTTCAGAACTATAGGTTATGTGATTGCACAGTCTCTGCCTCCTTCGTATTAGATTAATTAATATTAAAGCAGCTGAGCCTTATATAATAGGTTCATGGGGGAGTCATAACACCCCAGTCTGCTTTGCTAAAGTACATGAAGTTTTAGGTAAAAAACATGCGAGGCATTTGGCATCACTATGCAATAATGATGGTGATTCCTGCACTGGCTACCACAGACTTTTGAACACTTTTTTAAATGCAGGTATATGTCTGCATGTTTACCTTATAGAACCTTTACCTTCTTATGAGCCAGTATGCTACATGATACCCTCATGATAAAACTGTGCTAGATGTTCTTAAGCCAATCCTTAAGGGCCAATAATTATCCATCATGACATCAGGTAATTAAATCATTTGGCTTCTTTTAAATTACTTCTGGAAGCCAACTTCTGTAGACTGGCTTTACTGTTATTTTTATTATGTCTTTAAATCAGAATTTTACTCATCTATTTTTACATTCATGTATTATATGTATCTAATTTTAGATTCATTTCAGATCATCTACTTTTATTACTGATGTTTCTCATGTTTTATTACTATAAAGGTGTCATTACACACTGTCTTGCCCCAGCTCTTGAATTTACTGACACTTTCACTACACTTAGAGTGATAATTTAAGTGTGTTGATCTCTACTCTTCAACTGACAGTTTAACTGCTTTTGGCCTTGACCGCTAAAATACTCCAACTGACATGTTAAACTGTTGTCACTGCTTACATACTAACTGGCACTTCAATTAGCACACACTTATCTCTGACGTTTGAACTTGAACTGAAATTGTAATTTGTTACATCATCTAACTGCGTCAGTGATTTTCTATGAGGTCAACTACTTTTCATTTTAACATTTTAACCTGTTATGTCCAGCAAACTTACACTTCCTTCAGAAAATGTAGCCTTTTCTAGAACATATTTTTGCATTAATATTGAAACAAATTGAGCAAGGCAGTATTCAATACCTGCGGTCACTTCTGCCATCTGTTGCTTTACTTCCTGCCCACAGAAACATCCTATCTGAGGAATGTGGGGACTGTAGTCCACCGATGCTGCCAGAGGGGCTGACCCACCTGCAAAATATATGAGACAGTTATTCAAAAACCCTACAGAATCTAGCCTCTATTGTCCTGACGGACCAGGAGACGGAGGCCAGAAGTACTATGGGCTATGGCTCAGATCCTGTGGTGGAAGTACTCAGATCTGTTACTTAAGTTAAAGTAGCAATACCACACTGTAGATGTGACTTGACTTGTATGTGTCAGCCCTTGTGCCCAATGTCAGCTGGGATCGCCTTGAGCCCCCCGCAACCCTCGAAGGATAAGCAATTATACTGTAGACAATGGATGGATTGATCCTTTTTGATAGATTGAGGTATGTTTCACTAATGATGCTGCTTGAATTCTGCACTTTTTATATAGATTAGATTAATTTCATCAAGGTACAGGGATTTAAAAAACAGCCTCAGGATCAACGACAAAATTAGTTGCAAAAAACATGTTCGGTGAACATCGATTAAGAATATCACTGGCTATATCACAATAATACCAAATATATCAGTTGTAATAGAATGCACGGACTGTACATAACATCAAAGACGCAAAAACAACCCCCGATGTATGTTCAAATGTCATCACTGAGCTGGCCCAGCATACCTCACAATGATTTACAATCCAGGTAACAGGTCTCTTTCATCAATCATCAATAAGAGATGCTTTGAGAGGTTACTGTACTGTCAGCACTGGTGTGTATGTGGCTGTATACTGTATATGCATGTGTTGTAGGCAGTACATGTAGATGTAGTTCACTCTGCTGGCAGAGAAACACGCCTCTCCAAAGAGGTCTGCAACCTGTTCACTCAGGTTATGTTTTCCTTTCAGAAATCACATTTGTCTACGCAAGTGCCTTATTTAGTTTTCACTATCTTGTGCAGTTGTTTTTTGTCAGACGCAGATATATGCTGCATATCCCTGACCTTTTTTCCAGTTTTGTATACAGTGACATTTACTTGATTTTTTTCTGTGATTGTGTGTAATCACAGAAGTGATTTCCCCCCATTCAATATCTCCATTGACATTTCATCAAATGCCTATATAGACAGTTTTAATTCTGGAACCAAGCCAACTAGCTAAGACATGAGTAAAACATGTGATTCAGCTCAAAAGAACATTTTGAAAACGAAAAAAAAGGCAAAGGTACAAGACTGTTTACATAAACGTTAGGAGACTTCAATCGTAGCAGTTTGCTATAGCCTTACGTGAGTGCGGTAAACATTTCCATGGTAACAGTAAGCTCCACCAATCAGAGACGTCACTGTAACGCTTATTTATTGTGGGTAGTGTAGTACTTCTCCATGATATTGCGAATACATGTTTCTTTGTAAAGATCTGCTCTAAGCATGGCCGCGGGAACTAGGGGTGCGGAGGGTGCTGCAGCACCCCCTAGCGAAAGGAGAAACTACTACAACCATAATAATAAAAAAAAAAAACACATTTATTTTTAATACTTTGATTATTAATATAAACCTAATCCCTTTCATTACAAATGAAATGTAATACATTTTAAAATTTGGTAAGTAAGAAATAAACATAATTTGATTAGAATGACTGCCGATTTTGCCAAGAGTCGAGTGGTGAAGATAGTTGTGGAAACTTTCCCGGCTGGTCAACAACAGTACAGAAGTTAGCTAGCCATGGCACAAAAGCGCATTTTGGATTTCTTTATAGATCAACCACAAGCTAAAAAGCGTAAAAGACCAGAGGCAGAAAACTCAGCAACTGTAACTGAATGAAGTAGCGACCCTGCTAGCAACAGACGACGAGAGAGCTAATCTTGTAAACCAAGCTAGCAGCACCAGGGTAGCCGCAGAGGGAACATCAACGTGAACTCCGTGCTGCCAGCCTCGGGGTCACACTTTTCCTGGTAGACGTTTTGGAGATGAGGATTTTTTTTTTTGTGTTATGACTGCAACACAAGGTAATAACGCTGGTTTACTATTATAATGCTGCCGCCGTGCAGTACATTGGCATGATTTATCAATTGTTCAGTAACAGTTCAACGGAAAGTTTATACGTTTTATTGGAGTTAATTGTGTTTTTTTTACACTCGTGTAAAGCCTAGCCTACGTATTGGAAAACCAGAATGAGGTCACATCTATTTTTAATTATCCTACTGTATTGTTATAAAATCATTAGGTCCAGCTTAACACGCGTTAATAACTTCTGATACATTAGGCCCAATATCTTTATGCCTTTAATTTGCTATTGCTGTGCTACAAAAACTTAAGGCTGCATTTCTCTATTTCAGTGTTTGTGTCAGGACTGACTGGCTTGCTTCACTTTGATTTGATTTAATATACTGTTATTCAGTGATGTGTTGTGTTTTGTGGCTCCGTTTTTGAGCTTGTATGCATTTTCTGTACCATTGTCGTAGCTTTGTGCCTATATCCTGCGTTACCCGTGCCTAGTTTGTTCTGTCTTGGATTTTGGACTTTATTCTTGTTTTTGTTTTTTCGCTTGTGGAGCGTGTACCTGTGTTCCAGTTTTATTACCGAAACATTAGTACTGTTTTGACACCACGAAGTGCCTTTGTTTTAATAAATAGAGATATTTTGCCTTCATCTTGACAGTATGGGTATGGAAGAAATTTAACTTGGTTAAATAGCGATAACGGTCTATTATTTCCCGGTGTTTCGGGATCAGTAGCCCACGGCAGGCTAATTACGCCATGCCACGCCGGACGCCACTTTTCCGGCTGCCTGCCTCTCTGCTGTGGAGATACAACCGGGCCCTGCGCCCAGTGCGACAGGTCTTACCTCGACTGTGTTGGAGAAGCCGCCGGGTCCTGATCTTGCCCCCTGTACTACTTCTGGGGTTAATGGATGGTTAACTGTATCGCCTAGCGGGACTGACGGCAGTCAACCAGCCCAGTCTGTAGATCCAGCCCTGGGGCGAATGCAGACCCCCCCATGGAGCAAGGTGGTAAAGGATGGGCGCCGACTGAAGCAGGTACGATTGAAGCAGGTAACTGAGAACCCTGCTCATCAAATCCCTACACCTCGTACTGAAAAAACTTCAGCGAGGTATGTGAGAAAGAAAACCGGCATAGTTGGGACTGGTGTGGTTAGCAATATACTGGCTGTCAAAACAAAGATGGTAAAGGTATTTGCTACAAAGTTTGATCTCAGTGTAGATGCCAATACTCTCAGTGAATATTTAAAAATGAAGCTGGGTCGGGAAGTGACATGTAGTAAAATAGAGACGGCACAGAGTAGATTCAGCTCCTTCTGTATCTCCGCTGAATGTAATGATGTGGCGGAGCTGTAAGACCCGCAGCTTTGGCCCGCTGGGTCTTTTGTCCGAGGTTACTATGAGCCTCGTCGCCCTAGAGGAGCAGACGGAGGTCCGTCTGGTCCAGAGGATGCCCCTCACTCTCGAGATGAGGGGCTGCTGCACGGTAACGATGCTGGGGTACCTATTACATGTGTGGGCGAGGACGGGATGAAGGCCAGCTGCTCCGTTGGGAGCAAATAAACACATTAAATGCGTGTTGTGTCTTACAATACTCGCGGATTGCGAGTTGGACATTCTGCTACTGATAGATCAATACGTCTGGTTGTGGACACAATACTGGACGAATGTGATATTCTGTGCCTGCAAGAAACCTTGCTGGCGAAACAAGATCTAGATAAGTTGAACATTATACACATGAACTTCCATGGGGCTGGAGAGTCCACTACCGACCTCAGTACGAGGCTGGTTCGTGGTAGGATAGCTGGTGGTGTAGCTATACTGTGGAACATTAAATATGACTCAATGGTGAAGGTGGTGCGTCTAAATGTTGACTGGGCTGTTGGACTAGAGTGTAACTGTAATGGAAAGAAATTTACTGTTTTAAATGTTTATACACCGTATGAATCACATGAGCATGAGGACGAATTTCTGAACAGGTTAGCTTTTATTCATTCATTCATAGAGGATAACAGCTCATCCTGTGTCTATGTTATGGGTGATTTTAATGCTGACATGTCTGATAGCAAATCCTTATTTGCAGCACACCTGCAGCAGTTCTGTAATGAGTCTAAATTAATTTTATCGAGTAAAGCTCTGTTGCCTGACACAAGTTTTACCTACGTTAGTGAAGCGTGGCACACAACATCTTGGTTAGACCATATTGTGACCACAGCTGATGCTCATGCCTCACTGGGTAATGTGGAGATTTGTTATGAACTTGCCATCTCTGATCATATACCTATTGCTGCACTGATAGATGTTGAGAATGTTCCCCTGCTGTCCAGAAATAATAATAATGCTGCTTCCTCCAGTAAACTGGACTGGTCAAAACTGAGCAAAGAGGTGGTGGCTGGATACTCACTGCGAACGGAGAGTCTCTTAAATAATATTGCTCTGCCTCATGAGGCCCTAATGTGTTCAGATATGAATTGCAAGGATGTGCAACATGTTGAAAAACTCTGTGCTATGTATGATGTTATTGTGAAATGTCTTAATACTTCCAGTGAACCCTTTTGTAAAAGTAACTGTAAGGTAGTTAACATCAGACCTGGGTGGAATGAGTTTGTGGCTGAAAAGTATGCTGAGGCAAGAGAGGCCTTTAGACTCTGGTCAGAGGCAGGTAGGCCTAGACATGGGGTATTGCTGGATAGGAAAAAATTGACAAATGCTAGAGTTAAGTATGCACTTTGTTTTATTAAGAAAAATGAGAACACGATGAGAGCAGACTCGCTAGCCAGAAAGCTACAGAATAACAAACTTACTGATTTCTGGCAAGAGGTCAAAATTATGAATAACAATAAAACAACGTTACCGGCTGATATTGAAGGGGTTGGTAGCCCAGAAAAAATAGCTGAGCTCTGGTGTCAGCACTACAGTGACCTTTTTAATTGTCTTAAAAGTAATTCAGTTGGAATCAATTATGAACATATTGATTTCTCAGCAGACATGATAGTTAGGGCAGTGGATATTTTTGATGCCATTCATATGTTGGAGAACAACAAAGCCTGTGGTATGGACTGCATTACTGCAGAACATCTAAAATATGCCAGCCATAAGCTCTGCCCTCTGCTCTCCTTATGCTTTAATGGTTGTCTGGTTCATGGTGTTCTGCCAAATGATATTATGTCTGTAATATTAGTACCTGTGCTTAAAGACAAGGCTGGTAAGCTCAACAGCATTGACAATTATCGACCAATTGCATTAGCCAGTATCTTGTCTAAAGTACTGGAGAGAATACTGTTAACAAAGTTAGAAATGTATGTCCTTACTACTGACAATCAGTTTGGGTTCAAAAGAAAACATGGAACTGACCTGTGTATCTATGCTCTTAAAGAGATTGTGTCTAGGTACACAAGCTTAAATTCATCTGTATTCCTATGCTTTATTGATGCATCAAAGGCATTTGATAGAATTAATCATGAACGATTGTTTGTAAAATTGTTAGATAGAGGTGTCCCTAAAGTTTTAGTGAGAATTTTAGAGTTTTGGTATGCCCACCAAACGTTTCAGGTTAAATGGGATAATGTTGTATCTGCTCCATTCTGTGTTAGTAACGGAGTGCGGCAAGGATGGATTTTGTCTCCTCTTTTATTTAATGTTTATATGGATGAATTATCAAATCAGTTAAATAGGTTACAAACTGGCTGTCTTGTGGGCAACACTACAGTTAATCATCTTATGTATGCAGACGACCTGGTCCTGCTCTGTCCATATAGTGCTGGGCTGCAGCAGATGCTGAAGGTGTGTTCTCAGTATGGCCTTGATTATGACATAAAGTATAATGCTATGAAAAGTCACATAATGATAGTTAGAAGTGACGAGGACAGGAAATCAACTTTTCCGACTTTTTATTTGTCAGATAGTCCTCTAGCTGTGTGTGAGGAAATTAAATATTTAGGACATGTCATATCTGATGACTGGACGGATGACAAAGACCTATACCGACAGCGCTGTAAAATCTACTCTCAAGCTAACATGCTTATAAGGAGGTTCTCTATGTGCTCTGACTCTGTGAAGTGCTCTCTGTTTAGAACCTACATCACACCATTATATACTGCTCAATTGTGGTCTAATTATAAGAAAAAGAGTATGCAGAGGCTCAAGGTAGCATACAATGATGCAATGAGACTGATGCTCCGTGTCCCTAGGTGGCAGAGTGCCACTCATTTGTTTGTGTCCACTAGAGTGCCAACGTGTGAGGCACTCTTAAGACAATTGATGTTTAGTTTTATGTGTCGATTGGACAAGTCAGAGAACCACATTATTGAAGCCCTAGTCAGCCCTCTGAAAAGTTGTTATAGATACACTTCCAGGTTAAGACGACATTGGTGCAGCAGCCTTTATATCCTATAGGCTCATATGCAATTTTTATGTATTATTGTGTATCCTATAGGTTAATATGCAATTTTTTATGTGTTTTTGTATCTCTTTTTTATACTATGTATACTGTATTATGTGTTATATGGACCTGTGTCTGCAATAAAGCTTTATTATTATAATTACGGTCTTGGATAGGCTATTTATATGAATTGAATCTCTATACAGTTCAGTAAATTGTGATGGATGCAGTTTGGTGTGTGGTGGTTGACTTTGGCTGAAAACATCACTCTGGAAAATTTGTCAGCACCCCCAATTCAAAATATGTTCCCGCGGCTCTGGCTCTAAGATCATTGGAGTCCAGTTACCAGACCTGAGCTCCCTCTGGAAGTAACAGGTAGTCCAGAAAGCTAAGAGAATCATGGCTAATTTTGACCATGTTCTGTCTTGCGTATTCTCTTTAATGTCATCAGTACGGCGATATCAAAGCCCCCCCCCCCCACCCACGTAAAATAAACAGATATTTGTATTCTTTCTGCCAAGGCCTTAAATTCGGCTGATGGCAGCAACCTGTAACATTCAGAGCTTGTAATCCTGTGGAAGCATTATGCTTTCATTTATGTATTTATTACTCCCATTAAAGGTCCAGTGTGTAACGCGTTTAGTTGTTCATTATCAAAATCTGTGTTGCCCGTTCACAAACTTGTCCTTTTTCATGAATATTTACCACCACCATCAATTCCAAGTATTCCTTTTGGCTTGACATTTTACATTTGCATTCGCATGAACCTATGTAGACGCTCCATATTCATGCGCCATCTTGAAATATGTTAGCCGGTAAGGGACATACAGGACATAATGCTCCGCCTTTCGTGTTTTCGCTGTCACATGATAAACTCACAGGTGCTGCTAATGCTGCTAATGGGTATCCTAGCTTCCCAGCTCCGGCAAGTTTGAAGAAGGAAACATGGAGGACCACACGTATTCAAAATCCAAATTTCAGGAACAGGAGTCTTCTTCTTCGCCCAGAAAAAGAAAAAGGATATTGAAAAGAGCAAGAGACCGGCTTTTTGAAGCGTGAAGGCTACCGTAGCTGTAATACGTACTTTGAACTGCATGGTGCAAGAGAGTTGATTGTGATATATGATCTCAACGCTAGATGGGAGAAATTCCTACACATTGGACCTTTAAGTTAGATTATGGTTGTATATTTATTTTATTTTGCTTATATTTTCGACAACCTGTGTGTGCTTTGCTGCTCTTGCCTGGGTTACCCATTTCTTGACCAGCTACTACTGACATGTTGGTTGATTGAATGATTGCGATGGTGTCGATTAGGGGTGTCCTTGACCAAGAATTTACATTGGCAAATCAGAGTCGTCAAGTCTTGCCTATCGTCGACTGAAATATTCAGCTGTGATAAGGTTGTGTGTGAAGTTACTTTTGTATGAAAACATGCAACCGATTAGGACATAGAAATAAAAAGAGTAGCTTCTTATTGTAAGTGTTGCAAGGGTGTAGAAGATTAATTAAAAAATGTTTGGTTAAAGTGATGGTTCAGAGTAATTTCACTCTAGGCTGCTTTGCACCTTGACCTCGAGCCAAACAACCCCGATAAGCTTTTTTCCCTTGTTATAACGTTGGTCGAGTTAGCGTTATCAGCTGGTTAGCTTAGTGCAGGCGCTAATGGATCCACGTTTGTATCTCGTAAATTACCCCACTAATAACCAAACTTCTACAGTAGTACAAATAGTTTCTGTACTTATAAAACGAGGCATTAGAAAGTTTGTAACTACACCAGAAGTATATTTAAATAACACTTGCCTGATGGATACTCCTCTCGGCTGCTACCGCGCTATTGCACTATCGGCGCTATCGCGCAGTACTTACATACTACTACTACATACTTCTGGTGTAGTTACAAACTTTCTAATGCCTCGTTTTATAAGTACAGAAACTATTTGTACTACTGTAGAAGTTTGGTATCATTCTGGGCATTATTAGTTGGGTAATTTACGACATACAAACGTGGATCCATTAGCGCCTGCACTAAGCTAACCAGCTGATAACGCTAATGTTATAACAAGGGAAAAAAGCTTATGGGGGGTTGTTTGGCTCGAGGTCAAGGTGCAAAGCAGCCTAGGGTGAAATTACTCCGAACCACCTTATTGGGAGAAAACGTGTAAAATCAGACATTGAGCACCCCTATATAACCAAAATGGCATGATCCTCGTTTCATAACGCCTCTGCGAAGATTCGACTGAGATAGGCAGTCGATTCAGGCTCCTTCGATCGAAGCATTGAATATTTGACATTTCGGGGTCACCCCGAGTGTTAATTCTTGTCTGCGTTTTATTTGACTGGTTGACTGCTAAATTCCATTGCCCTGTTGGAGTAAATAAAGTTGTTTGAATTGAATTGAATGGTTTTGTTTGATTTAATAGGTACTTGTGGGTTCTACAGGGGCATGAACCTTCGTTTCACAATCTTGTAGCTCGTAGTAGTAGTAAGATGGTTTGGACATTATGGCTAATAATCAAAATTCTTACGGAGTAAATGAAAGGGATATTTACTTACAGAACTACACTGTTGAGCTCTATTGGGGTTGAAGACTACATATTTAACAGAAAGCCTGCATTAGAAACTGAGAGCATGGAGTAACCAGGCAGGGGAAGTCATCATGGGAAATGTAGGATTCCGTGTTTTCAACAATTTTTTATTTTTTATGTGTCTCTTTAAACCCTCCCAACTTTGTGTGTACCACAATACACCTTTTATTCGTACAAAGGTTCCTTCCTACAGCTAGTATATGTCTAGTAGGAAGTTGTAAGGTCAGCCTGGTTAGCATAGATAAGTTATTGCTAAACTGGAGATGGCGACGAGACAGTATATTAATACAATATTTACGTTGCTTTCACTTATAGGGCTGGGTATTACACCTTAATACTTCTGGGTATCGACCAAAATAAGTCTGGCATTGATTAAAAATTATAAAAATCTGAAATATCAACCTTCCATGCTTGTTCAGATTCTAAGTCTCGTAAATGTATTCTTTGATTATATAATCCAGAGTAGCCTTTGACTCTATGAAAAGTCTGTAGAGAAACACATTTAGTGTGACAGCCTATCAATCACCCTGACAAGTCTTCCTGTTAGTGTGGAGAAACGTGTAACCTAAAACAAGTGGGGCTGACATTGTGTGCGTGCACGTGTCTTTCCTGAGAACATGTTCTTTTGATTGATGACTGACTGCATACCTAAACAGATCTTATATTTATCTTTTTAAAACTAATGGAAAAACTCTCTCACACACACACACACACACACATACATGAAAAGGTATGTCGACACGCTGTCTGAAACATAACTGTCATTCCTTTACAGTTTAAGACCTCTTGCTGCTCTCGTAAAAGCTGACATTGTGAAGGACAGACTTGAGCCTTGTCACTGGGCAGGCTGTTCTCATTCACTGTTCATGCTTATACCTCAGAAAAATAATGCACTTTTTTAAATAATATATATGTAATCGTCAGCCAGGACGTACAGGGCTAACCTGACGCGCCAGATGTTAACACAACCATCTGAGAAGTCATTGAAGACTGTTTTGAAAAGGACAGGCACTTTCAAAAAGCTACCTGGCCGGTGATTGGATAAACCATCTGTCTATCACGTTCACCATTGCAGTTCGTGAAATAGTCACGGAATTTTAACCATTGATTTGTGTACGCGGACACGTTTTTCTCGTTTTTTCTGTCTGTCCTTCAGGAAAGCCGTATCTCTTTGTTGTTATTGATATTTTTCAAACTATAACCGCTACTTTAATCAACATATTGCTTCAATGTACATATTTAATGAGTTATTTTTTCACCAACAACCATGGGACAAGTTGCTCAGTTTTTCCATTAAGTTATGCACCATTGTAAATGTCCCCAACCCGCGGGGATTCACAGGAAGTGACGAAGTAATGACCGCTCGGTAGGCTTCTTCCAAAATAAAAAAATGACATTATATATTGATGTATTTGTCACATGTTTAGGTTAGGATTTATATAATAAATATAACAATAATAAAAAAAAATACTGTTTTATTTAAAGCACTTTGAATTGCCTTGCTGCAGAAATGTGCTATGTAAAAAACCTCACAGTCCAGTGTTTAGAATACAGCCTATGGCTTCTTTGACAAATTTGCATTTGGTGTATTTTTACTTGTACTATTGTCAAAAACAAAACATAAACTTTTTAAAAAAAGAGCATTTAGAATTTTTTTTCCGTACATCATATATATATTATATATATATATATATTATAAATCGGGATATCTCTGTGTCCCTACACGTGCGCAGTACAGCAGCGGGAGGTGGGGAGTTGCTGAATCCCTACAAGGCCCATTGATTGCGGGTCACCGACTACAGGTGTCTTGCCAAAAACTCATTGCTGTCTACCCTACATGCAAATGATGAAATAGGGGACACGCTGAATCTCTAAGTGAAATGCAGCCGAGCCACAACTGGTTTATCGGTTGGGGCTCTCCAGTACGTTGTTTTGTTGCGCACATTTTACCGGCCGTTCTGCGTGCTGCTCAGCCCATTCAAAACAGGCATATTTGGAATGGGCAGTGCACTAGTTACAGTATTTAAAAACACAGTGTTCTAGTATTGCAGTTGATAAACGTTAATAGCTAGAGACAAAAGGGAAAAGAAGAATTAGCATAATTAAGTGTGGAACACTGCATTATTAGTTTTTTTGTAAATAAATTACTTCTTTGAAATAACAATTTGGGGTAACATATTAATTATTATATTCAGAAGATGATTCTCATATCATTATAGTTTAGTTATAGGCTAGATATCCATCCTAAACTTTGTAGCCTTTATTGAAGCATTAGGAAAGACTTCATTTTCTTATGGAATAAGGATCTAGTTTTAGGAAGCATTTTTGAGTTATTACAATTACATTAAGTAGATTTTTGGGAAGGTTTTTGAGTAAGATGTATATAGCTTTGTATAGATATATGTGTACATTTACACCATGTGTTTTGGTATTTTTGGCACACTGCTATCCTCAGCAAACTGCACAAAGACACAAGTCATTTTGCCTATATTTTACTGAAATAGAGAGCTTTGTGCAGTGGTGCGATGCCAACCATCTCATTCAACAATTTCAAAAACTGAGGAAATGGTTGTGACACGAGTCAGTGGGTATCAGAGGTCATAAATGATGAACCAATCAATCAGGTCTGCTCCTATATGTACCTTGGCGTTCCTTTGGACAACACCTTTGGCTGGAAGGCCTGTGTTGAAAGTTTGTGTTATCATTTACAGCAGAGATCATAGTTTTTATGCACACTCTGTATTACAGAGCATATTCAGGTATGGGATGTCAGAAAGGTATGGCAATATCTCAAAACATTTCATTAAAGCTTGCTAGGTACAGACTGCCATGAAGGTTGTGGAGAGGAATGGAAAAGTCCACCCATGCAAGCGCAGAGAATACTGTCTGATCTATATTCTTTATGCCAAGTATGCTTGACGCTGCAGGGGTTGTGCGAAAGCTTCATGCAAAGGGTTGTGTAATAGGTTGCTCTTATCACTGTTTGTGAAAGATTTGCAATATATGTAAATTATGGCTGTGATGTGCTTCAGTAGGCTACATGTCACTTTGTTTATATGTTGTTTTTATTGTAACTATGTCAGATGTATGATAAGACAATATGTCAAGTGTTATGTCTGAAGCATTTGAGTGGCACAAGTAGGCTATCACCTGCAAAGTCGTCTTACATGAAATGTAAAAATGAAAACTTTGTCATAGGACTTAAACACATCGTTGGAAAGGTCTGAACCTGAAGAGTAACATATGTCAGTCTGAAGAGAATACATCACTCCTGCTTTGAAATATTGACCTCTGAACCTTCAACCCAGTACGTGTATGTGTGAAGGCTTGCCATTTAGGAGGTACAGGAGGTGCTACACACATAGGACCAGCTGTTATAGAAAGCTCTTGACCTCAGCTGCCATGTAGATATGGTCACCAAAGTTCACCAACTGTAAGCACTGTCAAATATGGTAAAAAGCTATTTTCACCTATTTAACCATTAGATTTTTAAAATCCGATGACACCAATATGTTCACCATCCCAAAAAACCCCAGGGAGAATCAAAAGTTCTACACTGCCAAATTCTACTTGTGAGAAATATACCAATTTATTTTAAAACTACAACTCCCACTAGAGACGCGCCACAGAACCTGTTACCTGAACCTGTAGTTCTTCTGGGGTGGGTGGGTGGACTCGTTCGACTCCTATTTAGCGCTGTCTGCCGTAAATGGGCTTCATTCCATTTCAGATTGCCGCCGGCTGAGCAATCATATACAGTACATAATACAAATACATAAAACATGTTTATTTGGTTTACAGTTTGTTGTTTATTTTGGTGTTATTTCATTGTATTGAATTGTAGATGGGGAAGTGATGTGTCCATGTCGTGAGTTGTATGTTTTGTGTTAAAAATAAAATAAAAAATGTTAATCATAAAAACAAATACATAAAACAGTTTTTATTTTATAAATTCTCACATACAGTGTGCGATAAATGCATCAGTATTATGTATAGTATGTATTTTTTCTTTCAGACTTACTGAGCGGTTATTATTTCGTCACTTCCTGTGAATCCCCGCGCATTGGGGACATTCACCATGGTGCATAACTTAATGGAAAAACTGAGAAATGTGTCCCCTGGTTGCTGGTGACCAAATCACTCATTAAATATGTACATTGAAGCGATACTAGCGTTAAAAAGCTGCTTGCCCGCTGTTCCATTCTCTGACATGAATGCCCCACATTGCATTGTGGGGCATAGGCTATGAATGCCCTCTGTACAAAGTGTTCTGACAGCACTGTAATATTTTACAGGTAATAAGAGCGACATAATAACATTAAAATAAAGAAATAAAAAGCATGATAACATCTCGTGAATAAATGTTGATTAATGTAATGTAACAAAGCAATACAGCTTCCCTGGTAATAAGATGGTCACAATAAATAATGATATATACTAGTATTATAAAAAAATAATGCTTTTTTTATAAATAATCACAAACGTGTGACAAATACCTCAATATTTAATATTATTTCGGATGCACAGAGCTGTACGTTTATTACTACGTCAAGCCTCCTAGCCGGTTGGAGACGCGTAACCATGGTTTTTAAAAATGGTTGCTAGTGACAAAATCACTTGTTAAATATGTAAATTGAAGCGCTATTGGCGTGACAGAGCTGCCAGGTCGCTGTCCGATTATGTGATATGAATGACCACATTGCATTGTGGGATATAAGATACGAATGCGTCCGCTAGTAGGGTCCTGTTTTACAGCATACTGTAATATTTCACCGGTAATAAGACGGACATAATAACATTAAAGGGGTGATAGAATGCAAAACCAATTTTACCTTGTCATAGTTGAATAACGACAGTTCGGTGGGTAAATAGGACATACAGAGAACCTCAAAATCCCATTGATACCCCTATCCTCTGCAAATCTCACATTTTGAAACTGCCGCTGAAAACGGGTGAATCTCAACAAAGCTGGAAGCTGACGTAAGCATCCCAAATTCTAGTCTTTGTCACGCCCCAACATTTGCATAGGCTACACCACTGACCTGAGGTCAGCTTAATCTTCTGAATCTAGCTAGGTCATGCACATCTCCAGAGGTATGCTATTTAATTACTAAATTCACTTCTGAGACTTTTTTATTCAAGAAATCAACTATGTAGAGGTCAAATATGGGCCGTTTTACGAAAATTGTTGGCTAATTGCAAATTTTATCTGACTGTGTGTCACAGTTCAGCAGGAGCTCAGCAGGCTACGTGACAGCGGCCGGTGCTGCCTCACCGCCCGCCGTGTCCTACTTCATAGACTCGCTGTGAGCTAGCTGGATCTCTGTCACGAAGGGAAGCCAGCGGCGCTCCATACCCGCGCAAAGTCACCGGTTCTGGGTTACTGGACTACAAAATGCAGAGGCCCTGATGGAGCTCCAGGGCCTGCAGCTAGCCGCAATCTTTACCCATAAGACTGAAGGGACAGTAGCAGCTAACGAAATCCCTAATGTTCACAAAAATGCATTAAATTGAAATCGGACACCATAGTTAGCTTTATAAGACCTTGGGGTAGATGTTATATAAGTGGCGTGACGAAATTCAAACTGTAAATATACTTTAATTATGCCGAAAGTGAAGCTAACTAGTCGCGATCTGTACACATAGGATTGAAGGGACAGTAGCAGCTAATGAAATCCCTAGCTAATGTTCACAAAAATGCATTAAATTGAAATCGGACACCATTGTTAGCTTTATAAGACCTTGGGGTATATATTATATAAGTGGCGTGACGAAATTCAAACCAAATATACTCTAGTTATGCCGGCAGCTGGCAGCCAGCCAGCTCCGCAGAGCCCCGAGCCCCAGTAGTCCAGTAGCCGGGAAACTGTGACTTTCACTGGGTACGGAGGTTGCCGTTTTCTCGTCAGACTGTGCGGAGCTCCTAAAGTCCAACACGTCTTACCAAATTTGCAATTAGCCATCAATTTTCGTAAAACGGCCCATATTTGAGCTTTATATAGTTGATTTCTCGCATAAAAAAGTCTCAGAAGTGAATTTAATAACGAAATAGCCAACAACTTATAACTTTGCAGTGTCTGAAATATGAGACCTGCTGTCTCGTCTCCAATGTGTTTCTATGGGGTTCGCTCAAACCAATCAGTGCGCAGCTCATCTAAATATTCATGAGCATACCATATTTGGAAGAAAAGCTCTTGTTCCAAATAGAGCCATATTCACAGGGTAGTTAAGGGCCTAATAAAATAGCATTCGGGCAATTTTCAGCCCAACCAATGTTACATACCCTATTAGGAGACCTTAAGGAACAGTGTGAAATACCCTATATAATCATTCTATCACCCCTTTAAAATAAAGAAATAAAAACCATGATAAGATCTCGTGAATAAATATTGATTAAAGTAGCAGTTAAAGTTCGAAAAATATCAATAACAACAAGTGATATGGCTTCCCTGATGCAGTCCTGGCTGACAGACGGAGAGAAAAAAAAAAAACATGTTAAGTGTCACGAAAGATGCCTCCAAATGAAATACATTAGTTAAAAAAATAACGTGCTGAGCGTCACTATTTCACGAACTGCCGTGGGACTGAGTTGGTCACACACACCCAAACTCCGCCTGTAACTGCCAGTAGCACTCACTTCTTCACTGCTGCCTGGACACATACGCATTCCTTGAAGCCTGGCAAGATTGATTTTCGTATGATATATGATCCCGCAATTCTCGCGTGATCTCGTCATATGGCGAGAATCCAGCTGCCGTGCAAGGTAAGTCCAGGGCAGCCTCTAAGGAGGAAGTCAGGTGACGTAGTATAAATTGGTCGGGGTGGATGGATGGGCAAACAAACACAGGACTTTCACCCAGGAGACCCATGTGAAAGAACATTATATAATGCTACTTAAGTACCTGTAAATCAGAATTAAGAAAAACACACCTCTTGCTACTTCCCCTGGCAACTTCCAATCAAAGCCATATCCTAGGGAAATACTACATGGGAGACCAAAAGGCAACAAATGCAAATGGATGGAGCTGCATTGCTTCAGTGTATGTACAGTATGTGTATGGATAATACATTATTGGGTAGAACACAGGTGGCATTAAAGGGCTGCTAGTTGACGCAGCTATACCTGGCTAGAGGAAGTCACCTTGGCTTCCAAATCCAAAATCACATCATGCTGTCAAAAAACTTAACGTTGGATGCCAAGATGCTCAGTATCTCCATATCCCCTTTGGCCACTTTTTGGCCACTTGGGAGCAGGGCAAGCTGTAAACATAACATTAACATTACCTTTTTAAGTTAAAATGGCAAACTTGTTGGCACACAGTTGATTATACTGATGTTGCTGTTGACATGATAAATGTAAGTCCATTATTCACTCCAGCTGTTTTTGTTCTCCATTTATATATGGCTCTTTAGCTGCTAAATGCTCCACTATGCTGTCTGTCAACATGAGGTAGAACAAACAGAAGACCAAAACATCAGGAAGCTGCACCTGGCTACTAAAGCAGGAACAGTCAACATGACATGACTAAATATTGACTGAGCCATTCTTCACTAAACTCACACGACTGGTCTATAAAAGTAACAGGGCCATGCATGATGGTACACCTAACGGGTGCCTGAGTCAATATTTGCTTGTCCTGTATATGTACGCTGTCTGGTTGGTTGTTGCAAACACAGTTTCAGACAGGCCTTTCAGCACTGGAGAGCTCTTAGCTGCAGCTTAGTGACAGCTTAAGTTTTTAGAAATCTACACTGGTAATAAGGTAGTCATTGGTGGGAAATGTCAACACAGGTAGTAAAAGAATCAAAAGAGTGAAATCTAAACTCTCTCTCCAATATCTATATTAAAACATTGAGAAACGTGTCATTATTACCACATTTGGCCAACTATGCATATGTATACCACTTTTGAATGTCATGATTAAATGTAAATATTACTGATTCATGTCATTCAAGTATACCACTAATATCAAATGACAACTGCATTATTGTATCTGATTATATTCATTCAGAAACAAGAAACTTTTGTGATTATGCTTGGTACAATTATAACTTGTTTAATATTATGTAGATGACAAACACACACGTTTGTAGTTTAATTTAAAGAGAATAACTGCAATTTAAATTGCAATTATGCCGATCAGATATTTTTTTCTGCTCGGAGGTTGGTATATGTTTGGTGCCTTTGACCTCAGAGCAGTATCAAATGAGTAACAACATAATTAGATTATATTGACCTGAATACTAACGTGTATATGTGTATGTATGTATGTGTATATATATATATATATATATATATATATATATATATATATACAGAGACAGACAAGAGGAAGACAGCAAGTAGATTAAAATCAAAACACAAAATCTGAATAGAATCACCAAACTTGGCTCAACCCAATCACACGAGGACTGGAAATGTTGCTCCAGTACAAACATCCCATGTAACAAATGCACTTACTTTAGCTTATTAGTCTTATTTGTATAGGACTTATAAAAACGATACAGTGATGAAATGGAGCTCACCTGATTTCTGATGGTGGTGTCAGACAAGAGTCAATGGTCAGACTGCTGGAGCAGTTGTCTCCTAACATGGCTCTTTGCACTTTACAACACCTCAGCCCATGGGCTCGTTTTTACCTTTATCCAAACTACTGCTTTCATTTAATGCACCTAGTAGTTCTGACTACTGCCTGACAGCAGGCTCAGTAGTCTTCACTTTTAAGCTGCTAAAGCTTGGCAACAAAAAGGAAATCGTCAATGATCGTCTTTTTACTTCCTATGACACACAAACTGAAGCTATACATTATATTTCAGAGCACAAGAAATAACAAATTAAACTAACACCAGCCCTTAAAAATAAGAGTTTCAAAAGTTCTTAACCGAAGTAACTCATGACACAATTTGGTAATGCATTCTACTGGACTTAGCAGATTGCAAACTAAAAAGCGAAAAAAAAAACGGTAACCGGTCAACATTTAGCCTTCGTCTAGAGCCATTCTCCAAATAATAACCCACGGGTTTAAGGTGAAAGAAGCATAGTGGCTCTGTTTTCGACTGATCTGTCTGAGGTCTCTATAACAGCAGTGTAGCTGCCTTCGGGTCAGACTCGTCAGCATGGATGTGGGAGGGGGCTGGACTGTGTGGATGTAGGTTGATTTTGACAGGGAGGAGAGAGACATGAATATTAAAATGTCATTGTTTCCAAACCACAAAACCAAAGTCAGGAATCCTCTTCACCCAAAATGAAAAACTTCTGTTTACCACTGACAAAACTAATGATTCTGCAAAATATTTGTGTATAGATGAAGCAAACTATATTCACTGTTTTTATTTAGGTTTTTTTCCCCTGGGGAAAGAGCCAGGCTAGCAATTAGCTATGTTACTGCTTACTGGTTACACGGCGTTCGTCGTTCGACTGGTCATGACTGTTTTCCCAAGATGGCGCCTGCCTGTATACCGAACAGTACTGTCTTTATAAACTATCTTTTTAATAAACTGTCTGTACACTTACAAAGTTCTCAATGCTATTTTGAGCCTTGTTAGTGGTATAGAAATAGCGTTTTCTTTTTACTGTCGTGTGCCCCGACGACTAGCGTTATAAGCTAATTAGCGGTTTGTGCTAAAACTGGTCACATTCGATTTGCATTAAAACATATCCCAGAGAACGGTCGACTCAGTACCCATGTGTTATTAACCCCTAGGTTCATTTTGTGCTGGAATTGTCCTTTAACGTGGGCCATAATGGTGGTACTTAGAGAGCCTAATATATTCTGAAGTGGTACATGGTGTAAAAAGTTTGAGAACCACTGGGTTAAGGTAAGGCAACTAAAACATGTATTGTTTGAGAAAGATTGTGGTTATGATTAAAAATAAGAAAACAATAGTCGCTTGTGACAGAAAACAAACTCCTGTTTGACTGTGATCGTCCACACCAAAGTCTTGTGTGCGTCATGCCCATCCCCCAGCTTGATCTCCACACCTCTACTTTCCTCTTTGCTAAATAAAGAACACTGTACTTCCTCCAATGCCACTGAACTTTGCCACAGGACATGCAGAATCATCTAATATGAATGTAATTCCCAGAGATACCTGGGCTGTGGAGGCCAAACCAGACCTAAAAGAGTTGATACTGGAGTTCTATTCATCAAGTAGCCAGAAATGCAACTCGGATGGGATGATAATGTTACTGTGTGTCATCAGGACCAGTTTGCCAAAGCTGTACGATTTTACATTCTGTATGAGTAAATTGTGGCTTTGGCTTTACATCGCAATGCAATTCACAACGATTTATGTGCTCACACTTTAGCTTGCGGACCGTTCTGGCTATTGAAAATTGTCAATAAAGATTCTTTTAAAAGCTCAGAGGCAGCTAGAAGTTTGTTTGCTGGCAAAGGTCTGTACACTGCGGTTCACAATGCTAACAAGGCAGGAACGTGCTGCCTTGATCAGCAAAGAGGCATGTATGCTGTTGCCACAGCTGTTTGCCGCTTCGACCAGGCATAGTGAGAAAAAAGAAACTGACCATTGGTAAACAACCTGTGGCTCGCTTGAGTTGTGCAAGAGCCGGAAGTCGGCCGAGCAAAATTTCTGACACGTCAATAATTCATCCCAATGTCAAAGCTAAAATTCAGTCGGACTCTAAAATTAGTTACGCGGCTCAGAAATCAGGTCAGAAATGGGCTTAAATAATTTAATGTCTGACTGGCTTAACACATTAGCCGTTTAGGTGTTTGTGTCTTTTATCTTATTTTAGTGTTCTTTTTCTTCCTCTTGTGGCCAAAGATAATGTTTTTCCAATTAAAATGCAGTGCCTGTTATCTGCACAACTGCAAGCTGACAAATAATAAAAATACAATGTGTAGATCATTGCCAGTCATTATCTAAAGTCTGACACCACGCTCCTGTGTTCCCAGCAGTCTGAGACACACTGCCTTTGACTTTTCAACGGTTGATAGATATAAAGATAAGAAATAATAGCTCTGTATGTTTGTGTATGTCAGGGTGGTGATTTCAATGCCTAGCAGCACATTATTTCACCAAAAGTGATGTCATACTGAATAGTAACAGACGCATAAAAAGGCATAAAAGGTGATGAAAGTGCAGTTAGGGCAGGTGGGTGGAACTCACATTAGTAACAGTCACATTAGAAATTTTAAAACGTTTGGCTCTTTTAAATGTAACTTAAAGAAAAGGCTAATTTATTAATTTAAATTAAACATTAATTTAGGCACTAAAACTTCCTGCCATCTTGTCTCTCCTGCTCTGCCTGTCTGTGTTTTTTGTGTGCTCTGCCTGTGCGATTATCGGTTTCACTATTGTATAGTTAGGCAAATCTTCTGTTGCTTTTTGTTAGACTTTTTAAGACTCCGCGGAAACCCTATTTTTCAAAGCCCAAGATGACGTCCTCAAATGTCTAGTTTTGTCCACAATTCTAAGATATTTAGTTTATTGTCATAGAGGACTGAAGAAAGAAAATGTTCACATTTAAGAAGCTGGAATCAGAGAATTTATATTTTTCTTTCTTAAAATTTACTTGTAATGGATTAATCTTTGCAGCTCTAGTGTCTAGTCTAGTGTGTAACTACCAGTATTAGGCTATGACAAAAGTCTACATGTGTTTTATAAAAAGCCTATAAGATCAAATAAGGGACATGTCTTGTTATAGTACATGGGCTCACTTTTCTTACAACTGTTAAAAAGGTCATGGGCAGCATGTCTTGTGCTGTTAAAACCACAAGAGGAGTGTTCTTTGATGTTGTCATACATCCTACGCCAGATACACACACTGTCCCCTACTGCATAGACAGCAACCCAGCCACATACCACACACACACAACACACACACACACACACACACACACACACACACACACCATATTAAGCAGTTCATAAGCTAGACTACTTCGCTCTTTGGCACATAGACCTCTCGGCTTTCCTGGAAGGCGGGTTTGTCAGGTGGCATGTTGACGGCACAGGTGCTGCTGTTCTCTGTGACAGGGTTAGACTCACTGACACACATGCATGCCTGACATACACACACACACACACACACACACACGGTGTGTCTCAGCAGTGATGTCATGGTTCTGTTTATGGAAGATTATCTGGATGCCATGTGTTTCAGTGTGTAGCCTGCAGTTGTCTTTTGCCACCTGACTGACTGCACAACAGACAGGGCGAGTCTGACACAGCTGTTCAGCCTCGTTTAGAATCAAACAGCTACAGTATAATACAGCTTATAAAATAAAGCTACAGTAAAATGAAATCACTGTAAAATCAATCCTGGAAATACACACTTTCCCCATCAACCATTTAAACTTTGGTCTTCCACTGCTGTTACAGTAGACTAAACATAACATACTGTGCGTCATCTATTCTCTCTCTCTCCCCACTTTCCTGTCTATCTGTACTATCTAATAAAAATGCATTAAAAAGAAAAGTTGAAAAATGTCAATCTTGCACCGCATAGTTCAAACTCAACACACCTTTATCATGTTGTGTATTATTTTAACATCAGTTTGACTGAATTATAAATTGGATGCCAACCGATTGGCTTTGTCAAGAATTCTGATGAAGAGAGAGGAAGAGGGAGAGAGTGAGTTATGAATGACATATATTTAGGTTATATATTAGTCTCAATCTCAAAACAGAGATTTTTATTCAACACAGTTGGGGCAGTTAAAAAAGTTAGAGAAGCAGGCTTGTGATAGCAGAGTCACTGGTTCCAACCTCGGTCCAGCAAGGCACACTATCCCAAACTGCTCCAGTGGAGCTGCTCAGTGGCTAGCACATCACACTGTGGTTGTAATATGCTGGGTAGCCTCCAGGTGTGAATGTATGTAACTGTGATCAGGAGGTCCCTGTGTGTTGTCATTACATGTTCCAAAACCACGGGTCTTCCTTTAACATATATTTACAATTAGACAGTGATAACTACTGGATTCTCTGGATAATTTTTTTTAAGCCCTCAGCAGAATATTTATTCACTTAAAGTGACCATATGTAACTTTTAAATGTGTCTGAAACTGTGTAATTTTCCATCTGATAATCATAAGTGACCTGTAACAGCAAACGAGACTAACAGTGAAAAGAACGGTATTTTTATATAGTTTTTATTAATGCCTTTGCCCGGGTCCGATTTTTTACGCAAAGTCACAGAATGATTTACGGCAGGTAGACGGTGCTACAGATCACACATTGTGATGGGTCACAGATTTCGGCGTAACACCGGAAAAGCCTGTGTTAGTGTATCCAGCCAGGTAAAGGGTAGCAGGATATTTCTTTATATAGGCCTAATTGTATATTAATGTTATTTTAGAAGTTATCTGCTGTAGTTATGGCTGATACTGGGGTAGGCCAACACAGAAAAGAAGGAAATTAAACAAAATACAACTAACAGTAAAATCTAAAAGGGAAAGTGAAAGACAACGGGCGAAATCCGAGTCACAAATTCATCATTTGTCAATCATCAATAAATGATTGACCGACCAAGAATTGGCCCTCAGGTATGTTGTATGTCTATTTCATTCATAAAATAACTTTAGATTGCGGGATTTGGTTGTATGTCAGTAGCCTAGATTAAATTACATCCCCCTTCCAATTAGCGCGGACATTTTATTTTTTTATCCGTGTTTGTGCTGGTTACTATTTTCTTTTCACTTGTCCCCCTGACTTGTGTAAAGCTTCATTGGGTTTCATGAAATGCACTATATAAATCTAAGTTATTATTACGTTGGTTGCTACGACAACATCTTAATGCTTTGGCTCGTGACACAGTGACAGTGATACCTGGTTTAGCTCACGATACATCCAGGCTAAGTTACCATTTGCAACACTTGAAATGCAACGATGCATCTGTAATGTATTCTCTTATTGTAAATGAATGATTTTCTGTCTGAGAAAAATATTAATCGCTACTATATGACCTCCACGTAACGCTAACTCCTAGACATTTACGACAGCAAGTGTGGTAAAAACACTACCGCTTTTGTCCAAATGGGCTGCTGAAACCAACATAAACTGTAAGTTAGCCTACATATAGCCACTTTAAATGCAAGCATTTTTTACCGGGCAAAGATTTGATTAACTGCAAATATGATGCATATGTCTAAATACAATTTTGTTCAATCAGATTACTACAAACAAGTCTAACATTTACTATGTTTGCAGCAAATGTAAATGGACTGTATTTATATAGCGCTAGCGCTTTCTAGTCTTAACGACTACTCAGAGCGCTATTCACATACATTCATACACTGCGGCCGAGGCTGCCATACTAGGTGCAACCTGTTCATCGAAAACATTCAAACTCCAATGATGCAGCCCAAGGACACTTTGACATAGAACTGCAGGACCAGTGATTGAACCACCAACCTTTCAATTGGTAGGTGACTGCTCTACCACCTGAGCCACAGCCACCCAACAGACATCCTGGTGGGTCACCTGCCTGAGACACAAACCATCAACGCACAACATCTTCGATTTGATTCTAACATGAACATGAATTTATATTTATTCCGAGTCCTCCAACCTATTTTCTTACCCTCTAATATGACCCACAAGTTTGCTAAATTAGCGTCCTTACCAGTGGCAGCAGATCAACACGTCCTCACACCTAAATGACAGTCACAGTTTTAAACACGTGGTTAACATTGTTAAACGGTAGCAGTTTGGTTTAGGAAGATTGATTAAAATAAGTACATTTGTGTACATTACTGAACTTACGTACGTGGTGTAGAATGTGATGTAACTAAGTTACATACGTAACTTAACTTACAAGCAAACTTACGTACGTAAGTCAAAATGAGTATACATTGACTTTTGTTTTTACACAGGAAACGAACATCGGTCAACTGGGTGAAAATCCTGTGTTTGTTTGACCCATCCATCCACCCCGACCTCCTCCCTAGGCAGACTTTATCGCTCTTTATAATAGCAACAGTGGGGTATAATTGACATATAAGGCTGGCTCATTGGCACAGGTATCCTTTTGTAAAGCTACAGCTACAATGATAGATTGCCAAACTTTGTTTCCTGCCCTTTTATGACAAAAATGAATGGGACTGAAACAGGAGCACAGGCAGATAGTTGGAGACAGTGTGATATTCTATAGATAGGGTTCAAAGTTGGCTTGTCTGAGACATATTTCGTTTTGAGTGTTAGAATGAGTGCTAATGGCAGGGAGGTAGAGACAGCTGCTGTAAATGGTTCAGACCAGACTATGTGGCTCCCCACAGTGAAGTAATGTTAATGGAATGATCCAGACTACTGGGAAGGTATTTTAGTACATTGAATTAATATTCCGCTGAACTACAGTTTACAGTAGCTTGGCGGTAAGTTAATTGAATTTAAGAAACCATAATCTGAGAAAGTGTTTTCTTCTAAAAGAAAAGATTTTTTTTTCTTCTGTTTTTGTTTACTCCTTACTCCTTAAAATGTCCGGATAAAACCAGCATATCCCAGATGTCTTAATCGGAAAATGCTATATTCGGAAAAAGGCCTTATTCGGAATAAACAAACCTAATATGCTGTTTACATGACCTGTATCAAATTCGGAATATTGTCATATTCAGAATAATAGTGGAATATTGGTGTACATGTAAACGTACTCCCAAAATGACTGAAATGACCGTTTGATTTACTGCTTCACAGTGGCAACAAATATGTGACCGTAACGTTATTAACGTAATTATGTGACCGCCGTTTTAAACACGCAGTTAACGTTGTCAAACAGGACTAGTTAAGTTTAGGCAATAATATATATTTCGTTAGGGTTAGTAAAACATCAGGCATTGGCTTAAAATGAGCCACGTTTACTAAAACGAGGACGTAACAGACGTCATTTCATCGCAGCATAAGGTCTGTAAAATTCGGTTAATTTCAAAAACTGACGTGTGACTTATGGTTTCACACTGGAGTGAAAGTCCTGTGTTTGTTTGACCCATCGCCACCCCTCCTTACGCAGAATTTGGCACTCTTTTACTTTGTCAGCTTGCTTCCTCGTTTGCTCTTGTTACAACTACTACAGCCACGAGAGGTCGCCGCATAGCAAGAAACGTCAGTATCAGGGTCGTTGTGAGCTGCTTGCACAATAGACCTATTCTGTTGTTTTCTGGGAGAGGACTGTCTGGATATAACTCCACAGTGATAAGTGAGAGCTTTAACATGTTTTGTTCTAAACTTCCAGTGTTGAGACATGGCTGAGAGTTTGGTCTGTGCAACATGCTGCGCAGAAACATCGAGGCAACATAAGACACATTGCATTGATTTTCATTTCAGTAATCAGCAATGGCTGTCATTTCACAGCAGAGCTTCCCCTAGTAGTGGAACTACGCTTCACTTTTCTACCGTCCCAACTTTTGGGCAATGTAATCAAACACCTTGAACACCAAAATGTTTAGAGGACTTTGCTCCCTTAAATGTTTTCTTATTTTGTCAGACGGTGAGAGCTTACCTTCAAATTCTGCTGAGGTCAAAATGTTTCCTGGCTGCAGGTGTTCAATTTGTATTTTAATCCCATGGCATGTTAAAAAGTGTCCTCTAAGCTGAGCCAACATGTGTTATTCTGTCTATCAGGGACGGAGCAGCCCTCAGCATGCCTCCCATACTGCAGACTGAGGGACACTGCCCCTCACTGCTCACACTAATAATCAGTCCCCTTTCACACAGAGATTTCACCATAGCGCTGCAACGAAGGTCTGCCATTATGTCAGCTTTGTTAATTCACACAGAACCAAGCAAAGGCGGTATAATACCACCCCAGTGTGTGATTTCACATGCCGGCATTCCGGGATCAAAACAGGCGTGGCGTGTAACACAACAGCATTGGCGTATAGTGTGTGTGAGCTGGTCTACACTGTTAATCAACCACGTGAACCCCACTGGACCCACAAAACCGCCTACAAAAAAGATGTAATAGTATTATATCATACATGAACATACAGCGTGAGAGAGGATACGTGTGTGTGTGTGTGTGTTTGTGTGTGTGTGTGTGTGTGTGTTAAACAGAGGCAGAGACGAGAGGATGAGAAGGTGGACAATTGCACACAATGTAGTTATTAGTCTCGCATTGCCAGACCTATCTTCACAGCGCTGCGCAGGAATGTCTAGCAATAGGAGCATACCCTCCTGGATAGGATAAAAAAAAACGCTCTGGGTTGCTTGCATTTCTTTAAACAATTCACAATCTTCTTGGGCGGCGCTTAGCTCCGTACGCAGCGACAGTGGCTCTGCAAAATAGTCTCGGGAAGGCACTTGGTTAGATGGAACATTTGCACCCCGCAAAAGAAAACGCCACATACAATATTAAATTAAGTTAACTGTTCACACAATACAGTAACCTATTTTAATTAGCTGGATACATGGTTAAACGTAATTTGCCCTTACCAGTGTATGGCCTTGTGTATTTTGTCCATACCAAATCCCCACCAATAATCTCAAAATGTCCCAGTTAGAGAGTAAATGCCGTAAACATATTATTTGTAAATCTTTACAATCATTCCCTCAAAAGAACCACCCAGGCCTGCCTTGTTGCATGATCCAACTTTTCTTCAAAACTTGACATTTTTAGTGTGTAATGTTGCCCAGAGGTTCCGGTTAATGTTGCTTGATGCGACTAAAGTTTAAAGTAAACAAAAAAAAAAAGTGGAAAGCGAGGGACATCCGGAGGAATTTCCGGCAGCGGAACTATCCCGGACTGTCATCAATCCAGACTATGTAGTTATCTTTCCCAATATTTGGTTAGCCAGGTTTCTTTGTGTAATAATGCCTGTATAACCCTAACCGTCAACCCTGTAATGCAGGCAGCTCTAAAGCTCACTAATTAACACAGTACTTCAGTTTTTGAAGAGATTAAATGAATGACTCAGTTATAGTCCCTTCTTTATTTTCACTATATATAATATGCCAACAAGGGTGTTACCGGTCTTAAAGAGTAACTTGCAGTTTGAAATGTTAAATGGATGCATTGTTTAAAACGGCTACTTTTTCCACTGAATTTTTGCCTTTTTACTGGTAAAACATATAAAATCCTGCATTAACTTTTCAAATGGTAATTTTCAGAAAATGTTAAGTATAAATTTAGGATAAAATCCACCTTGTTGCTCTTTAACGTTTAAAAAAAAACAGATGATGAAAGCAGTTCTTAAGCGCTGATGTGGACTAAAACAGATCAGTGGTCTCACCCTGGGGTGCAATCGGCCTTTCTGAAGCTCCTCTGGTGTAGCCTACTGTTGCTGTGTTTATGTCTGACTGTGACTGACTGGCTGAGAGGCCTGCCTACACACACACACGCACACGCACGCACACACACACACACACACACACACACACACCACAGGACCACAGGATGACGTGCAATCCAAAAAGCAAACAGTGAGAGAATGGGAGGAAGTGGAGGCTTTGCTTACTTTCCTGATGGTGTGAGAGGGCGGCTGCGATTAGAAGTTTCCAACCATTTTAAAGTGTGGCTCAGTTGGAACTTTGACTTAGTGAAGGCAGTTGTTGACAGTTTCCTCATGTTCATTCAGGTCAGACACTTGAAAAATGCATTATTTGTTTTATAACAAAAGGGCCTTTTTCTGTAACCTTTTATCCATGTAAAAATGTTTTACCTTAGGTAAAACGTGCAATGTGTAATGATCATTTTCAGTGATGTGAGTTAACACTAGCTTAGGGTCAGGGGAGTAGTTTCCATATAAGGGAGTCATCTCCACTTCACTTTTCAAAATCCACTTTTACAATTTCAGTTTGATTTACTCACATAAATGTGAGTCCTGGCTTTCACTGCTCTGTCATGGCTTGTTGGGGTTGTACTCAGCCCATAGATTGTAAAATAACCCACTGGTTTGTGTGTGCATTCTGGCCGTCGCCATCTTGGTATTTTGGAGCCAGTAGTGACCATATCTGGACAAAAGGGCGTAGCTGGGGAGGATGACGTGTCTAAGCCAGTGTTGTGTATGGTTTAATTGTGCTGCGCTAAACGCTAAAGTTGCCATTTTTCAAATCTTCTAACGCCAGTCATCCAGCAGAGTTTTACTGGTAGGTAAACGCGGACCTCTGGGTACTGGTGCCATTCATCAGCATGTATGGCAGTACACAGAGCTGGTTGAAAATCTGCAGTCCCAAGTAACTTTGGGCAGTATTGTTCTCAATTTAGAGATATTTCTCAAATGATAAAAACAGTTTCTGACCAACTGTCTAGAATGACCCTCCAAAGACATCGATTGGTCGAACAAAACACCAAGGTTTCTTAGGCTCAACTGGACGGAGGAGTCCAAGGAACAGAGGTGTTGTTTAATTTGGGGTAGTTTTTGTTCTGGAGCAATGATCAAAGTTTCAGTCTTTTTTATATTCAGTTGTAAATAATTGTTGTATAACCAAGTCTTAATGCATGACAGACATTCCAATACATTTACCAAACTCTGATTCTTTGAATGAGCAGTACAACTAAGTGTCATCAGCATAAAAGTGATAAGACACATTATTAAAATTACGGATTATTTCACCAAGAGGGCTAATATACAATAGAAACAAAAGAGGACCTAAAACCGAACCCTGAGGAACTCCGTATGACAGAGGGGTCATTTCTGACAAAATGTTGTTAACAGAAACACAAAATGATCTATCACTCAGGTAAGAGGTGAACCATTTAAGAACAGACCCAGAAAACCCCATTTCATTGTGTAACCGATTCAACAATACTGTATGGTCCAATGTATCAAATGCAGACGATAGGTCAAGTTAAATCAACACAGTGTACTGTCCAGAGTCAGCAGCCATCAGAATGTCATTTGATACTTTAAGAAGCGCATTCTCAGTTGAATGGCATTTACGAAAACCTGACTGAAATTTATCAAGCAAATTTTTTCCATCAAGAAATGAAGTCAGCTGGCCCGCCACCACTTTCTCAAGGATTTTAGATAAAAAAGGCATTTTAGATATAGGCATGTAGTTAGTTGGCTCAAAAGAATCCAAATTAGGTTTCTTCAGTATGGGGCTAACAACTGCTTGTTTAAAATGGTTGGCACAGAACCAGTTAAAAGGGAAAGGTTAATCATTTTAACAACATACGGTCCATCTAAATCAAACACATTTAATAGCAATGAAGTCGGCAATACAAAAGTTATCCGAACATGCTTTAATGGGAAATGTGTTCAATCAACAGGGTCATCACGTAATAACAGGATTTGTATAGACAGGAACTCCTCTGCAGTTACCAGACTGCCACCACTAGATGGAAGCAGAGAGGTGATCTGATTGTGTTGTGAAAATGGATTGTGGTTGTACTCTTGAACAAAGCTCAGCAGGTGGCAGTGTGGAGTTATACATGTCAACACAGAGGGGATGCTCTTTGTCCAAAGGAGGCACTATATCCTTTACTTTCACTATTATCTTTCTCATACACACACACACACACACACACACACACACACACACACACACAGGCAGTGTTTTGAAACAGGGTTCACTCAGGGCTTAGCTTGGCATTCTATTTTAGAACTCCACCCTTAACAGCTCTAAATGGACTTAGTGACTCCACCCCACCCCCATCCTGCTGCGGGACTGTGTGTGTGTGTGTGTGTGTGTGTGTGTGTGTGTGTGTGTGTGTGTGTGTGTGTGTGTGTGTGTGTGTCTTTTAATGTGGGAAAGAAGAAAAGACAGCGAGAAATCTTAGGACCAAGGCATGGGGAGGAAATGTAGGTCATGCTAGATAAGAGGGAGGACGAAGTGAAGACAACGGAGATAGAGAGAGACAAAAGGATGGAGGAGGACAAGACACCCGACCTCCAAGTATCCCTCACGTGTGCTTTGGCAAATGAACAGCAGGGACAGAGAGACATACAAAGTTTCACAGAGGGATGAAGAAAGCAAAACAGCACTGGATGATCACAAGTGTGTTTGTGGGTGTGTATGTATGTGTGGGTGTGTTCTGGCCAATCAACAACAACTATTACATTGCGATGCTCCTTCCCTCCTCCCTCTCTCCTTCCACAAAGAGGTGACCTAAATACTAAAGCTGCTAAACTGTTGGAGAAAAAACTAAAGAAACTGCTCTCTGAGTGTGTGTGGGTGGGTGGGTGAGGGTGGTGGGGGGTTATGGTAAATGTTGCATCAGTCATGAAAGCCATCGTACTGCAGCTCAAAGCTTTATTCTTGCCTGTTGGCATAGCAACCACTGAGTCAAACCAGGATGATCCAAGAGGGCCTGATTACCCAGTGTGTGTGCGTGTGCGTGTGCGTGTGTGTGTGTGTGTGTGTGTGTGTGTGTGTGTGTGTGTGTGTGGGGGGGTGTGTGTGTGTGTGTGTGTGTGTGTGTGTGTGTGTGTGTGTGTGTGTGTGTGTGTGTGTGTGTGTGTGTGTGTGTTTCACCAACTGGCCTGGTGTGATTCCAAAACAGAGAAATGAACAGAATTGTGTGTGTGTGTGTGTGAGAGAAATAGATTAGTAAACTATGTGGCATTTATAAATGTCAGAGTGATCCACTGAGTGTTTTTAATGTAGGGAATAGTGACTAAGGGAACAGGGAGTGTTTTAGGACACAGCCATTGTTTTCAGATTTTTCACAACTAAGGTTACAACCCAGTTTTTCTGGATAAGGCCCCCAAAAATTGTCAGAATTTGAAAACTCAGCCCTCCTTCTGCAGCTCTCTCCTTGCTCTTCTAAGCCCCTCCAACCAGACATGCACGGGTAAATCCAGTAACCTGTACAAGTCATTCATTTTAATCATCCTGATTGTGATCCTGATGCTGTTATATAGCTGCAATTCTATGGGAATTACCGTCTTGTTTTCTTTGCAAACTTGTGGGCCTGTAAAGCCCTTTGAGATGACATTCCAGGCCCTAGCTAGCTACATAAACATAAACCTGAATTAGCCACAGCTGGGAGCCTTTGGCTACGGTTAGCAGAAGGTTAAACTATTAGCAACATTTTCTCACCATCTCTGAAACGCGTCGCCCAATGATGCAAAAGAACTGCCTACAGTACGTCAGCTTTGAGGTCTGATTAAGTTTAAGCAGCTAAACTATTGGTTTACAATTGGTAAAAGATCACACTCACGGTTTAAAGAAACCAACATTGGGAGCCTGGGTAGCTCACCGGGTAGAGCGTATACAGATACAGAGGCTTAGTCCTCGCGCAGTGGCCGCGAGTCTGGCTCCAACCTTGCTACATGTCATTCCCCCTCTCTCTCCCCTTTTGTGTCTAAGCTGTCCTATCGAATAAAGGCCTAAAAATCACACAAAAAAAGGAAACCAACATCGTTGTTAAGAGTTAGGACACAAGCTATGGTCCCCAGTGATATTTTGCCTAATCATCCACATGGATCTTCTCCATTAGACTTTTAATGGCGGTATTAACAAAATCCTACCACTATTGCTATTGTTGTTAGAGCGAGTCATTATTTGCACAACCACAAAAAAGTTAACTTGCCAGGATAAGTTAGGTCGTTTTAAGTTATTATTAAGTTATTCAAATGTACAGTTCCCCCAGTATCATTTGGCATACTAAAGGCGAGGCATGCATGAAACAAACCAGTTCGTATGACGATTTGTCCGATCACATCTGAAGCTTAAACATATTTTGTGGAGATGCATTTTAACTTCTTTATGATAAGTCTTTTTCTGTAGGTCATGTTCATGTGCTGTCCTGTGTGTGTGGGTGGGTAGGGAACAGCATTATTAAGATTATTGTGCCAAGACCCAACCCAATAAAGTAGTCTTAGGATCAACTTCAGGATAGGAACTTTTGTCTTTTGAAGGATCCCTCAACAGGGAAACGCTGATGAGCCTTTGCTTTGTCAATGGGACAAAGCCCCTTAACACACACATTAAATATTTGCATGCATCCGGCACCTTTGCGAGCATCTGGACACCACGCCCGTGGACTTGCGGATGCAGAAGCATGTTTCAGGCTTAAAATAACTCAGTGCTTCTTTGGCCCACACCTCTGCCTCTGAAAAATGTGTGCAGAGCTACGTATAGACAATCTGCACCGAGATCACGACAGGAAAATCTACAAGATTAAGATGCAGTGCACTTTTCTGCTCAGTTAAAACGTGTAGATTTGTTAGAAGTGGGGCCCATTTCAGATTCCAGATGTCATTGCTGACATATTCTGTCCTACCTTTGTGTATCTATGTTACTGTACATTTGTATTTTATTTCATTAGAATCACAATGTTGGATCAGTGTCCACAGGATCTTATCAACATCGTAACACATTGGCACAGTAAATCTACCTTGCTACTTGACTTTGTAGGCATAGGGACAAATATTATTTTTAGTCTTTTGTTCTTTTGTCGTACATTACTAATTACAACAGGCAACATTCCAACAGTCAATATAGGCCAAGTGTCTATCAGAAGATTCACAGTTTGTCCTTTTCCTCAGTCAGGTAAGAAACCAAAAGCCAGTAAATGTGGAATTATTGCAACCATTTGAATTAGATAAGATACAGGTTGATGAAGAGGAACAGGACATACAGGGTTGTTGCTTTTGTCAACTGAGAGACCTGAGCTTTTTTGTGTTTATGTAACTGCTTGTATTCCATCATTTCTCAGAAACCACAGAGCTGGTTGCCATGGGAATGCTGCAGGGAGCTCCTCATCCTCCCACCAATGGGCTTCAGTGATTTGTTACCGCGGGAAACCTGGCTTGTTGCCTAGGAGACCAGAGGCTGTGTGCTCCAGCTCAAATGGAGAGTTGTTTCTGCTTGGCTGATACTAAAGATGAAACACTCACTGGTGAAAAAACTGGTAAACAGATATATGGCTCTGCAGGGGCATTCGGGCAAAATTGATCTGTTACTTGAAAATTGGATATCAGCCAGTGAGCATTGTGTGTATGAATTATATATTGCAGCCTTATTGATTCTGTTTTATAGTACAATTTCTCACTACCACTGTATACTGTCTTTGATAGACTTAAAGGAAGAATCCACACAAACATGGCTAAAAATATCCAGTGCAGTCAATAGCATAAAACTTCAAGCATCCAAATTATACAGTGAAAATAGATTCAGATTCAGACACTTTATTAACCCCAATGGGCAATTCAATCAGGAGAGACTTCGTTGCAGATATGCAAAGGTTTATTGTACATAAGCATAGTGAAATATGTGGAGTCGTTGGCGATTAGACTCCATCGTATGAATAATATTTAAAAGGGGTAGAAGAAACAGGACATATCCCCCGATGGAGTCTAGACACTGGTGATGGTGACGAAGGAACCCGAAGACCGACCGAAGGAGCTGTCTGCCGGAAGGGGATTCTGGGTGCCTTGGTTGACGATGACTGGAGGTAGAAGGGGAGGAGGAGGGTTGTGCATTTGCCTGAAAAGACAGCTGACAGCAATGGAGAGAAAATATTTAAAGCAGGATGACATGCTGTGATTGGATCATGAATTTCGTGGCCAGTTCTGATTGGTTTACTGAAGTGAATGCCTCTAACCAGCTTAAAAGTTTTAGGAAGACAGAGAAGTGATTGACGTTATTGAAGTCTTCCTGAAAGAATTTGTACTTCTTTTTGTCTTCTTGTAGCTTCATTTCATCATCATATGATCACTGACAAACCACACCCTGCCTACGCCTACCTTTCATTGAAAGTATCTACTCACACTCCTTTTTTGCAGGGATGTAAATACCCAAACCAATGAACAGTAAGATATAGTAATTTGACTAAATGTATCGAATTCTCTAGTGTTAATGTTCGTTGGTAACAGGAAATAAAATGTTGCACTTATAGGTAACGTACATGTAGCTGCATCTCCTAATACCACCTGTAAGAGGTTAAAGGCTCGGCATTTACCGTGAACTTGCAGCAAAAACAATTCATTTTAATGCAATCACTGATCAGTGGACTGTGATGCATATTTGTGCTGTTGACTAATTGCGAACAGTCTTGCCAGTGCTGAACTTTGACTCCAAAATGGAGGAAAGCTATCGTAGCTTACTAGCCATTCGACATTAGTAGTAGAGGTGCACGATATGAGGAAAATATGTAATTGCGATTATTTTGACTGACGTCGCGATTGCAATATGATTCACGACATTAAAGGGAATGATTATGTTTGTATCTTTATTCTTATTTTCATTGAAAATATTTAAAATATTTAAAAGGATCTGTACCAAACAAATATTTTTTCTTTAGTCTGTAGGATAGGATTTGTACCCCGGGACGTCTCTCTGCAGCATCACAATACTTCATTCAGAATGGTTTGACACATATTTTGCCTTTAACAAATATTGCGCCCCCCTGCGATTTGGATATTGCACTAGTCCATATTGCGATATCGATAAAATTGCAAATAATTATGGGCGCCTGGGTAGCTCACCTGGTACAGCGTGCGCCCCATGTACAGAGGCTTTGTCCTCACCGCAGCGGCCACGGGTTCAATTCCGACCTGCGACCCTTTGCTACCTATCCTTCCCCCTCTCTCTCCCCTTTCAAGTCTAAGCTGTCCTGTCAAATAAACGCCTAAAAATGCCCACAAAAAAAAAAAAAAATTGCAAATAATTGTCCAGCCCTACTATGTAGACAGTTAGACAGGAGTGCAGGCAGTTATTGTGACGGACTAGCTGTTCCCGGCTGGCTACCATGTTAGCAGTTAGCTCGTCAGCTACAGTAGGTCACCTAGTCCTGCATGTAGTCCCTACACCACCAAGCTTTTAATACCACCTATTTCCAGAGGACGTGCAGATGAACTTTGTTGTGGCTTTCTGGTGTGACTAGTACGGTGGCCCTGAAGTGCAAACCCTGGCAGCAAATCCCACAACACAACAGCAAATTCCGTTATTTCTCGCAACACATTTGGCCACAATGCGACAGCATTTAACAGAATGTGAAATGCTGAGGTGTTGTGGCAAATTGTTGTCGTGTTGTGGCGAATTGCTGTGGTGTTGTTGCAAAATGCTGTTGTGTTGTGGCAAAATGCTATTGTGTTGTTGCGAATTGCTGTCGCGTTGTGGCATTTGCTGCTGTGGTTTGCACTTCAGGGCCACCGTAGGGTAGGCCGTAATTCACAAATGTTGTGAATAGTAATAAATAAGCTACAGTGTGTGTGTTGATGGTAATAAAGGAACATGGAGTAATAGAATAAGATACATCAAGCTTTGGATACACACACACAGCACTTGTTAGTAGATCAGTTCATTGTTGGTTTTGGTCCTTTAATGAGTTTTATTGACAAGAAGAAAAGAAAATCACTCAATGTATCCTTTTATCCCAAATCATACTGCCATAAAGATACAGTACATATTTTGAATATGTGATGATAAGTTTACTGTTACCTACATTTACACAAATATCAATTTAGATGATGAGTTGGTTTTGACTGATTAGAAATTGTGCTGAAACTTAACCGTAAGTAATTGTTATACTAAAAATATATAAATTAGTTAAGTTTGGAAATACAACTTTGTGTTGCAAAGATTTGTATGACAAAATGGAGCAGCCTTTTATGTGAAACTTTACATTTAGATGTTTCAGTGCAAAGAATGAAGCGCAAGAGAAAGTATTCAAAACATGATGAATCATTGATAAGTGAGCCATCTGGAGATGCAAATAACCTCCTACTGATTCACCAAGGACATCACCTGAGTGCACAACAGTACTGCAATGCAGAGGATAATACCACAAAGTATGTCATATGACTACTTGTCGTCGACACGTCTATTGAAAAAATACCATGTGGGAACAAAGCTCAATACCTGCTTTTCAAACTTTGGTATTTCAGTGTTCCTACTCTCATAAGGACTGATTGATCTGAATGTCGCTTGTGGCATTAATCAATGGTTTTTCAAACAAACAAGCATGATAACTACTCATTACACTGCATAACATAGCAAATGTACGTAGTGTAAAGGAAGTGTAATGAGCCTCTTTTGTTTTCCAAAATTTAGAGTGGCCTGCCTTTTTATCAATGTTTCTGTTGGCAGGATTTTTTATTTTTTATTTTAAAGCTTTTTAAATGAAAAGAAAGGGCTGAAACGGATTTCTTTTTATAAGAAAAAGTTAAAAGGTAAAATCCGTATAAAATACAATACATTTTGTAAAGTAGCTATTTTGAAAATCATTTCTCAATATCACCTTGTTCATTAGTGGTTGCCTACAATCACAGCAGCTTATAATGGGCCTTAAAGGCCCTGAACACCCACACAGGTGTAATGAGTTAATCTGGCTGATTTAACCTCTTTCCAGGACTGTGTGGGTGTGTATGGACTGATTGATTGACATCTAATCAGCCAGAATAATTTATAATGACCTGTGTGGGCGTTCAAAGGCTTTAAATGTCTCTTTAGCTTAACCGTCATGTTATGCATATCCTTTTATAACAACAGCTTAGCAGCATACGAACAGAACACCACCACTGTTCTGTGAATCCTCAGTGCACACTGACCTTTTATGGTACGTGTCCACAGGGACCGTCATTTCTTTTCTTTTTTTAGATTATTTTTTGGGCATTTCAGGCCTTTATTTGAACAGGACAACTTAGACATGAAAGGGGAGAGGGAGGGGGAGTGATGTGCAGCAAAAACCACAGGTCGGAGTCGAACCCATGGCCGCTGCGTCGAGGAGCAAACCTCCACATATGGGCGCCCGCTCCACCAGGTGAGCTGTCCAGGCGCCCAGGACCGTCATTTCTACGCTTCCCATTCATCTATCTAAGCAGCTGTGCAATGCATTCTGGTAGCACTGTGGTGAGTTTCGGGATATATGGCGTTGCATTGGACGCTCCTCATTTGAATAAAGTTGAGGTCTTTGCTACTTTATGCAAATTAGGTGCATCCAGAGCGACTCATTCTCACAAGTCCCGAAATTCTTTTAAATTAACTGTTGTTCTAAAAGAAGACAGATTAAGTAACTGCATAGCTTATTTCTCATCTCAAATGTTTTCAGAAACACATTTCTGTGAACTATTTTAATAATATCAAATGTTTGTCACACGGTTGTGTGAGGTCCTGTTTTACCAGCAAAAAAAGTGTCTCCACTGTTAAAAAAAACTTAAAGTTCCACAGGATGATTCTTCAATAATTTATTTAAAATAAAATAGGTTTCTTTGTTACTTTTTTTTACTTTTGTACAGCATAAAAAGTACTAAAAACAAAACTCTCCTCCAGCTGGTCACACCCGTGATTCTTTTTCTTTGTAACCTGGCCCCCTGACCAGATCAGATCAGATCAGATCAGAATTTGATCCATCTGGTCCGACAACATTTGGAATGTCTGGAAGAGCTGCAAGATTAAATAACTTACCAGTAATTCCCATTCAAGTTAGCAGAGCGCTAAACCAGAAGTAGCTGGCCCGGCCGGCAGAAGTCTCTAGTGCTCCTGCTCTATGGGCACCATAGTGCAGAAGCGTTGCTGATCTTTAGGGTAATTTTATAAGTTTTCTTTGTAGGAAATTGACCATAATTCAGACACGTCCATCAAACATCCAAATTTTACTCAAACTATCTGTGATAGTGTCTGAATATGGAATAAAAAAACAGAAAGACTCTGAGTATGTTACATAAGGATTATCCACTTTTTGATACACAAGGTTAATAAAAAATACTGGCTTTTGAACTGCTAGTGTTTTGCCCATTATATGCTGTGTAGCATTTTGGCTGCATAGAGTGTTTTGTGCCAATTTAAAAAATGAACATATCTACAGTATAGAAACTGTTTTAGGTCTTGGGACACTTTAACACGTTGGACATCTGTTCAAAAATGAAATTCCACTTCTTTAAAGTACACTGAATTATGAGCTTCAATAGAGAAGGAAAACTACGTTACCCACGGAGCTCACGTAGTAGGAGCTTAAAAATAAATAAAAAGGTTTGTGTAATGTGTAATGTTGTAATTTCTTTTTGTTTTATAAAATTGGTATAGAAAAAAGAATCGTTCAGGAACCGGTATCGAAGTCACCGTATTGGTATCGGTACCGGTATCGAATATTTTTGAATGATACCCAGCCACTCAGGACACTTTACAGATCAGTAAACATGTTCATTATGAGTTTATGGTGTCAGTCGCTAGTTTCACGTCTTCTTCAATACAGCATGAAGTTCTTTTTTTAAAAGTCATGGTCCCATTTAGCGTAAAATAGGGGATGCTTTAAGGTGTGGCTACCTTGTGATTGACAGATCGCCGTGGTTAGCAACTGGACAGAGGCTTAGCAATGCTAACCATGGCAACTTTGTACATTTAGATAGCCATGTACTTGTTTTTGGGTGTTGTCTGTGTTTTTGTCTTAGAACTTTGACCCTCTCACTGCTTCTCATAGCTTCTGCTACCACAGCTGCCATGTTGTTAGGGCAAAACAGAATAACATATATAGATATCTGGTGGAATTAACTAGGTTGCTGGTATCTATTGTGAAAATGTGAATCTTTGCTCACTTCACAGGCAACTAAAGTTCAAGGTTGCCTTTCTGTGACTGGGTGGAGGCAGTTGATCTTTGATCATCCGTGCGTGACGGGATAAACTCTCACTGTTGCTACAACTCCTACCAAAAGGGGTCAATTAAGGTCATAAATAGTCTATTACAACGTTTCATTTCCGGGATTGTTCAGGTGCCGCCGGAAATTCTGCCGGATGTCCCTCATTTTGTCTGGTCGTCACCTTCCTCTTCCTTTGTGTTGGCGTTCTAAACTACGGTGGATTTATGAGGACTATAGTTAACTGCTCCTCAGATCTCTGCAGGGCAAATCCAGACAGCTAGCTAGACTATCTGTCCAATCTTAGTTTTCTGTTGCACGACTAAAACAACTTTTGAACGTACACATGTTCCACCAAAACAAGTTCCTTCCCGAGGCTGTTTTGCAGAGGCACCGTGGCTCCGTCCGGCGGTCTTAGCGCCGCCCAAAACGATTGTGATTGGTTTAAAGAAATGCCAATAACCCAGAGTTTTTCTCCCATCCTTGAATGTTGGGTGGACTAGACAGACCCTTCTCTGCAGCACTGTGGAGGAAGGTCTGGCAATGCGAAACTAGGTCATAAATGACTTTTAGACTTCACTTGACCCTTTGAGACTGTAACCGTGATTGGGGGCTTTACAACACGACTTGACAGTTGGAAACAGCTAATGATGCCTTAACAGTTCCACCAGAGAGTACCAGGAAAGCTTTCTAACACTTACCTCCTCTTCTCTCCCCGTTGACCTCCTTCTGCCTGCCTCCTGTTGAATATTTCAGATTATCACTAATGAAGGAAGTTATCTGTCTCTCACTGCGGCAGGAGCTTTAAATAGAACTAGAGCATCAATTCACTGCTAACAATCCCAGAGCTGTGTGTGTGTGTGTGTGTGTGTGTGTGTGTGTGTGTGTGTGTGTGTGTGTGTGTGTGTGTGTGTGTGTGTCTCACCAACTGGCCTGGTGTGATTCCAAAACAGAGAAATAAACAGAATTATTGAGCATGTGAAATAGGTGTTTTGTTTGAACTGCAGGGCAGCACTATGATAATATTGAGATCAAAACATGAAATGACTCTGAAGTTCTGCTGCAATTAAATGAAGAGGCGGTGGCGTCTGATAAATCAAGCTGATATTCAGATCCTCAGGGCTCAGATTAAATCTCCACAGATGAATGTTTCATCACATTGCCTGGTTTGGTTTTACTACCGTGCTGCCGTGCAGATAATTACACAGATTGACATTGAAAGGTCTTTCTACAGCAGGGTGAAATACTTACTTATCCATGTGAGGACAAGATGGAGGAATGATCTATCTCTCAATTAGCTAACGTCAGTAAATATTTGTTATTGAAATGGGATTAGGTTGAGTTAGTGTGGTCTACCACTGACATGATGTAATTAAGTTTGGTTTATTATACAGTATATTAAGTACAGAATGAATCAAAGCAACACTGTTTGTCACTTAAAGGTACCCTGTGGACATTTTGGAGCTTGACAGTGTTCTTTCTCAAAAAATTCTTGGCAACTGCAGAGGACAACAATGCCAGTGTGTGCTTGCTTAAATGAAGATGAAATAGGATGCAAGTGAAACCTGTGTGCAAAATCATCTGGTGTGATGCTAAATAAAGATGGCTTTAACCTCAAAGATGTGCCATGTCTATCAAAGGAAATTCGCTTGGTTTGACGCTATTCCACTGATCGAAAGTTGTTGGTTGTAATAACTAGGGCAAATGTAGCAAAGCACAAACAAACGATGGGGAAAGAAGAACAGCTAGCCGATGTAAGGATTGATGTAAAACAATTCAAATGTTTGATGAGGAAGGAAATGTATTGCTTTGAAAGGCCTTAAGTCGCCTACACATGATACGTGGCAAAACCGCCAGGTAGGGCGCAAAGAGGCAAAGCGCAGCACAGGAACATTCTGAAATTGGTTGCGCCCATGGTTGTGCCTTGACAGGTTAGCGGCAACTAGGTCAAAGTTAAAAATAATTTGAACTTTGAGCACAGCGCACTACGGCAATTCCAAGCAGTGCGCGAAGCCTAGGGCCCAGTTGGTCAGCGCAGAGCGGTTTTACTGCGGATCATGTGTAGGCAGCTTTGGGAATGGGCATTACCCACAATGTGTTTAGGTGAGAGAAAACACTGACTGTTAACATAACTCTGTATTGCGTAGACTACTTTATTTCCATCAAGTTTTTCACTGGAAAACCTACCCGGACGTGAGGTGCATGAATTGATTTTCAAAAAATAAGACTTGATCTGAAATGGACCTGAAGAAAACTGGGCCTGATCCAAAATGCGGTCAACCTGAACAGACCCAAATAGAGACAGAACACCAGCACTGGCAGCAGCACCAAGCACTGCCAACTAATCAATCAATCAATCAACATTTATTGATATAGCACTTTAGAGCAACCAGCAGGTATCCAAAGTAAAACATAACATACAGTAAAATCACAAGGAATAAAACATACAGTAAATCAGAAAAAAGAATACATGAAAGCAGAAAAAATGGAAATTGTCACAACGCTACTATGTATTAAAAACCATTCTAAATAAATTAACAAGCAGGCGCAGTCAAAAAGAGCAGCAATACATGTCACGAGTGGACAGTGGAGAGCTCTAGTTTGCCAGATGTTTATGTGGTAATATGTATAAGCACAAGTAACACAATCACCATTATCATCCTGGTTTTTAATGGACTCAAACAATAGTGAAATAATGAACCCTACATAGCGTTCATTTAAAATCCTAACAGTATTGACCCTTTGCAAACACGTCACACGACCACGTGACGGCGCCATGACGGACGGCGGAAGCACAGGCTAAACAGTAGTGGACGAGCGGGAAGTTTCATAGTTTCAATCAGTTTGAAATACATAACACTAAATAAACTGTATTTGTGGCTTTATATGGCTTCTTCTATTGAACAACAAGTTGTCGTGCCGTTATCGGTCGAGGTAGGGCATCTGGTAGGTGCTCACAAAGAGCAGTATTTGGAGAAGTTGGAGATAGCAGGATTGGATACCGACCCTTAATTCGTTCTCCCTCCATTTTCACGGACCTCATTAAATCACAGAGTCTGCCCAACTTCAGTCCACACGATCTGTACCACTATGTGGTAAACGGGATATCCCCATATACTGGTGCTGATCTCAAAGCTTTTAAAAGTCTGGATGCTAACCAGTTCTTTGTAGCTGGCTGTGTTAGAGGTACGTGATGCTACGCTAACGGCGGGGGGAGGTACCTCATAATGGCAAAGATAAGACATCAATCTAGGGTTTATTTTGTATTAACATCTATTCTTTACTTAAAAGGAGAATTCCGGGCAATTTTTACGTTAATCTTGATCGCTATAGCTACGCGAGTACTTTCGATAGAAAAAACCCCGACCGGAATCAATGCAGGTAACACGGAGACGCTACAGCTACGTACTACAAGCGTCCACTGAGCTAAAACGGCAGTGGTCGGGGCAAGTTTTAGAGTGCCTTTGTGCCTCTTAACAGACACAAAATGCAATTAATATGTCTGTGCCACATGAACAGGGCCCTTACGTGTCAACAAGATGCGTTTTCAACTCAGGCATTGTTTAAATTCACCTACCCTGGTCCCTGTCTCGATCCTGCTGGTAGCTAGCTTGCCCTGCTAGCTGATAGCCGTTAGCTGCTAGCTGCCGTCCGGTGAGTGTATTCAGACAGGCTTCTGTGATAATCATCCCAATAATAATCCGCGGAGCGGCGGTGGTGTGGCTATGTCCTCCAGAGGACAGGTCATGTCACGTCTTGAAGTTTATTCCCCCCTAAAAAAAAAACAGTAGTGTGGTAGTAGCTGGACGGCACTCACCGGACGGCACTCACCGGACGGCAGCTAGCAGCTAACGGCTATCAGCTAGCAGGTCAAGCTAGCTACCAGCAGGATCGAGACAGGGACCAGGGTAGGTGAATTTAAACAATGCCTGAGTTGAAAACGCATCTTGTTGACACGTAAGGGCCCTGTTCATGTGGCACAGACATATTAATTGCATTTTGTGTCAGGTGGTCGGGCCCCGACCACTGCTGTTTTAGCTCAGTGGACACTTAGTACGTAGCTGCAGCTTCTCCGTGTTACCTGCACTGATTCGGGTCGGGGTTTTTTCTATCGAAAGTACTCGCGTAGCATAGCGATCAAGACTAACGTAAAAATTGACCGGAATTCTCCTTTAAGTAAAGATTTATATAACAAGTAGCCCATGTTTTTAGAGGACATGGTCGGTCGTGGCTACCCATACCGTTGTTCACTGGGGTGTGCCAATGCAACTTCCTAGCTAATGGATGCCTGAAAATATCCCAGCTCTTGGAAGTGCAGTCATTAATTATCTATCACACGTTAATCCACGCAGTAAATCACGGAGTGTCTATGATCAGTAGTAACTACACATAATTGTAACATCTAGCCATCTTCTTATCTGTGATTATATTCGCTGCGTAGCCTATGTTTAGATTTGACCGGTGGATATTTCGACGCGATGGGCAGCAGCTAGCGAGCCGTCCAAAGCTAGCTGCAGCTAGCTCGTCAGCTAGCCGGGGTAGGAGCTCCGCAGACCCGCATTTAACTCGTTTTTGAAGCTAGTTTCCATGCCATGTCATCTTTAATTTAACCGATATTTTTTGTATGTGTTAAGTTAAATGATCAATGGAACAGCTTTCTTTTTTGGATATGTAGCTAGGTCAGTGAATAACCGATGTTAGCTAGTTATGTGGGTCATCATCGGGTTGGACCTGTTAGCTGGTTAGCACAGCAGCTAGCTGGTTGAGGATCATTTTATTTATCACTCATTTCCATTTGAAACAGAAAGGCAATACATACACATGCTTGTGTTGGTGAGGATTACTCTGCACATTGTGAATGTGAGAACACAAACACGAACGAAAACGTACGAGTTTAGATTGCCGTCCATCTACAGCATAGCTCTTCTGCCGTCCGTCATGGCGTTCATAATTCGCGCGAGTGGAGCGTTACGTCACGTGCAAAGGGTCAATAGGAAATAAACTTCAGCAGAGATAAAGGCAGGCAGAGAAGAAAAGATGGCAAGTCTGCAACAGACAGATATCCAGAGGAAAAAAGAAATAGAGAGATGATTAAAAGAGAAGCCTGGCTACATTAAAGTTCAAGCTAAGTTTAGATGTCAAAGCAAAGTTCAGTAGAGCTCAGTGAACTGAGATGCCCCGATTTTGTCCTGAAAACTGCGTCATAAGCTGCAGCTTCACAAGCCACATTTGGAGCTCCACTTTCTCGTTGCACAGCGACTGAAAAAATGTGTTACTCTATCAATCCATGCACAGGCCTTCCTAAGTATTAAATATCAAAAATGCCATAAGAAATACAGTCCTAAGTGGGGCAATTGCATCTCCTTTATCAAAGGTCCCTAATACAGCCTCAGTACAAGACAACATACCGCCTCAAGTCCTTATTACTTTGAATCATGATATGTGCCACTAAACTATCTACACATCTGCCAAAGCATAGTTATGTGTGTATATGAATATACAGTATATATTTAGTAATGTATGTATTTTTAATTATTTAATTACTGGCTGTTATGCCAGTTTGTGTCATGTTTGTTTTTTGTTTGATTATATCATTTTATATCATTGTCCATTCTGTGTACCTTGTTTTAGTTTTCTTATAGTCTTATGTTGAAGGCTGTTTGACGTTTTCTCTTTTCCTTTTGTTCAAAAAACAATAAACTACTGACTACAAACAAAAAATGCCATAAGCAGGATTCAGTCAAACTAAATAACAACAGCTGAATATGAAGACATTATGCACAATGTATTATCAAGCAGTATTTTCATGTGCGTCTGTGTGTGTGTGTGTGTGTGTGTGTGTGTGTGTGTGTGTGTGTGTGTGTGTGTTTTGGTGTGTGTGCTGTGAGCCCTCTGGGCTACATTCCTATTTATAACCGACATTGGCAGAGTTGCATAAGGACACAAGCAGCACATTAGACTGTCGAAGACAGTGAGAGATGCAGAAGGAGAACATGTATAGTAAATGCCCAATTCTACTTTAATTCTGCATGTACCAGGAAAATGTCCAGGTAGTGCAAAGTGTTCAGCTGCCATCTTGTACTGATTTTATCTATCATGATAGAGTTTTAATTCAGCAAATATTTCTCAGAAGCAGAGCAAATGTGGATATGGTAGATCACAGATTCCTTCTTCTAAAAGTGAAGCTAACAACATCTGCATTCCAGCTGACAGCAGAGTAGAGTCTGTTGCAACATTAATCACTTTTATGCAACATACTGTGTATTCCTACGTGCAGGGGGTCCCTTTTAAAGCTCCACTAATCAATACATCAATATTTATCACATTAACAATAAATCAAATCACAAGCAATGTGAAAAGATGGGGCAGCTCATTATGTTAAGCCCATAGAGCCGACAACCAACCAACCAACACTGCAGCTCTGCAATACCTTTTTAGCCTCTTTTAGTTTTACAGCCTGAAAATGTACTGTATGGTTTAATCACAGTCAATGAACCATTTTCAGCCACAGCAGGCAGCTAATTCCAGCAGAAAAGCTGGAACACTACATGTCCAGCACCAGGAAGGCAGACAAAGTTAACGTGTAGCAAACTAATGTCAAACATTAAACAGCTAAAGAGCCACATAGAAATCCAGACATTGCTAAAACAAGATTGAATACTGGATTTGCTTTCATCAGGTGCCTCAAAATGAATGCTAACATTCTGCTGGATGTTCATGTTTTTCTTCCCTCTAGTGGCCAACGTCTGAATAATGCAGCTTTAAAGTTTTGCTGTCTTGTCGAATAATTACAGATTAACAGAAACGATTTGTGATAGATTTGATTTGATTAAGAGATGCAGAAGATTGACTCCTATATCTGACATGCTACTGTAATTCAAACACATTTTGAAAAAAATAAAGAACTTGAATGTAGGGTTGGGCAATATATGAAATATTATATCGATATATGAGGCTAGATATTGTCTTAAATTTTGGATATCATAATATGGTTTTAAAGGCTGCATTACAGAAAAGCAATGTCATTTTCTGAACTTACCAGACTGTTCTAGCTGTTTTATTATTTGGCTTTACCCACATAGTCATTGTATCCACGTTATTGATGATTATTTATCAAAAATCTCATTGTGTTAATATTTTGTGAAAGCACCAATAGTCAACCCTACAATATCGCCACAATATAGATATCAATGTATTTGCTCAAAAACATCATATTTGATTCTTTCCATATCGCCCAGCTCTAGTTGAATGCATGAAACACTTCTCCTCGTTGTAATAGCCTCACTTATTATTCAATGTCAATAAGCATTTGAGGCGATTAGCAGCAGTAGCTTGTATTGTTTCACTCTGACCTCAAATACAAATCAATCCTGAGAGTATATGTATCAAAACATAACAGCTACTTATTGGAGGTAAGTGGCAAAAATTGATGAATATGGACATATGTTGAAGAGCAATTGGAGAGGTCTAAAAGGGTCGATGGATTTAAAGTGACATGCATGATGGGTCACAAGAAAAAGACAATTACAATCCATTCTGTGTATGGAAATCTTCTAAATCTGAGCCAGAGAAGGCTTGGGTGAAAGATATGGATCTGTTCTCTGTGTCCTATCACGGTTTGGAGGTTGTTCATGTTAGTACAAACAAATGTACTCTGGACCATAGGCGTAGATTTCAGGGGGGATACAGGGGATATATATCCCCCCCCCAATATTTAGAAGAGGTAGATTTGTCCACCAAAATATGAAAGACAACCCACACCCCAAAAATAACCATTCAGGGGGCTCAAAACATGTACGTAAAACAGGATCGGTGTCTACTTTGCATTATCGGGGAGTTAAAGAACACAACAGAAGCGTGAAAAATAAAGATGTGATGTATGTAGATTTAAACTTTTGGAGCTTCTTTGGAGCTTTAACAAGGTCTTATTCTCTCACAGATTTGTTGTTGAGATGTACACGATTCCTAAAAAAAAACATCCCGAAACACGTGTGATGTTCTGAATAGGCAGAAAGGTTTAAACAAAACAGGAGAATAATACAGTAATTTCCTTTACATAAAATAAAAATAATTGTTGCATAAAAATTCACCAGAATGCAGGAAATTTAGTGTTTGATGCTCAAAATGTTATGAGGGACGATCCCCAGAATATAATGTGCGTGTGTGTGTGTGTGTGTGTGCGTGTCCCAATGTTAAAACAAAACCTACGCCTTTGCTCTGGACAATACTGGAAGGCTAATGTGTGGTAATATCAATATATATCTGTTCTCCTTGTGGCCTCCGTTGGGACAAGGATGAAATGAAGTGAGCTACGCTGGGTATTGTTTCATCAACACTTTACTAGCGTGTCTCTAATTAAGGTCCCAATGGGAGCACAGAGGGAGGAAGTCAAATTTGTCTTTCGATATCTGCTCTGCATTCAGAAAACGTTACTTTATTCAGAGTCAGGCAGGGGCAATTCCAGGATTTTTGAAGTGAGGTGGCACATGGGGGCGGTGGGACATTTTATCAGAATACAGCATAGAAAATCTGCTTAGAAATATAGGGAATATTGGATAGGATAGAACAACCCAATGTTATTCTGCTAAATAAAACATCACATAAAATATCACATCACATAGAATATCACATTCATTATTAATTTAACTTGTTTTCATTTTAAACAAATTGTATATCTGAATACTAAATGGCAGTACATTGATCAATGGAAACCACAATTGTCAGATTGACAGCACTCTAGCACTCTAATCATACGTCAGTAGGAGGGCTGGTGCCACCCCGTGGCCCCACCATCTAGCCCTGTCCCTGGAGTCAGGAGTCTGCCTGACTGCCAACTAGCTGTGCTGTGAGACAAAGAACAGACTGACAGGAGATGTTTAAAAATAGGAAAGGTTGATCCTGTCCAGGTACAGACGGGACAAAAGACCCATTCCATTCCCTGAGTGAGAGACTGAAAGCATCCTAGCAGGACAACAACAGGGACAGATCAGGGGTTGCATTATCAGTTGAAGCTTGTTTAATCAGTCTTGGGCTTGTTCTGTGCAGAGAGTACATTAAGACATTCATTGAACATTTAGGTGGTTTCACTTGATGTTTCAGAAGTCATTTAATTCATTTTCTGGTTCATTTTGAAATCTGATTTATGCTTTTTTTTGCTTGACTGTGCTTTATTGTCACAATTTTATTGTCAGTTCCATACTAAAATGTTATTATTACATAATACTGTAAGATTGTTGCTAAATGTTAGACATTTTGAGGCACTGTACTAAGAGTTGTCTATGTAACATCCATGTGTAAATTCAATTTTAAACTGAAAATATGCTATGCCTAATGCTAGCTTAAAGTAAGATAAAGGTGATAGTGAGCTTGCATGGAGACCACCAATGCATGGGGAGATAGGGTCCAGGTTGAAAAATACTGAAATTACCCTTATACAGTATAGTGCAGTGAAGTTGCCGGAGGTGCCCTCTGTAAAATCTTACAGGCTCTGTGACCTAGATGCAGCACAGGTTGTTGGAAATGAGACCACTACCTGACAGATGGGATTTCTAAGACATAACAGAAGTGTGATAGTGTCATATCATATGTGAACATACAGCGTGGGAGAGGATGCATGTGTCTCTCTGTGTGTGTGTGTGTGTGTGTGTGTGTGTGTGTGTGTGTGTGTGTGTGTGTGTGAGTGTGAGTGTGAGTGATGGTTTTTAGTGTGAGTGCAAGCACATATACACACCACCCTGTTCTCCAGTGTGTGTTTTATCTGTGCAGCTCCACTGTTAACCCCAGGATCAATAACTGGAGCCACTCTTTCATGATCGCTTCACAGTGGCCTCGATCTGTCACACAACATCATGTGCCTGCTTACACACACATGCACACATACATTTCTGTATACAGTAAGTGCACGCTTGGCTTTATTTATGTTGAGGCATTTTATCAAATATCACAGATGAGATTTTAATTCACTATGTGTTTATTTCACTTCTTAATACAGGTGGACTGACCATGGTCTTTGTCTGCCTTACATCAACCTTTACTATCATGCTGTTTCCAGTATAACCACATCTTCTACTATTCCTATGCTGCAGCAACTTTAAAGGCACCTTGACCGTTATATTGGAGAGAGACGGTTACTCATTCACTTTCCATGCACACACTTTCTCTGGCAGGCTGAATATTTGAGCTGGCACCGTTGCAAAGAGAAAAGCCACCTGGCAGCTGCTGCACTTTCATTATTTTGCTGACAAATATAATGAAATACATAAAGATTGAGGAACATTAGTAAAGGCATCATACAGGCTCTTAACGGTGCAGTAGGTAAGACTTATAAAACTAACTTTCTGTCATATTTGCTGAAACTGACCCTATGTTCGAGTAGAACTACATGAAGCAGGTAATTTAAAAAAGAATCCGGCTCCTCTGGCACCACCTACAGTCTGTAGTGGGATTTGCAAAAATCCACCGCTCCCTGTTCAGATGCACCAATCAGGGCCAGGGGGGGTGTCTAACTGCGTGTCAATCACTGCTCATGCGTACGCATTCATTCTCCCTTGTGGGGAGAGAGGCTTAGGAGACTGTTTTGGGTTTTAGCGGAAATTGGGGAGGGACTGAGAAGTTGTCGATGTTCAAATATTTTGGCTAAGTCCTGGATCTTCGCAATCCTAACAAACCAACAATTTATCTGCCATTTAGAAACAATTAAAAGGAATAGTTCAATATTTTGTTAAATTGTTAGTCTATACTGAGTCTCATCCCGCTACACAGACACGACACGTTGACAGATCAATGCACATCTTTTGGATGATCATCTCTGTACGTATTGCACATATTCTCTATACTGTGGTCTTTTGCACATTCCTTGGACAATATGTTTCACATTCCTACACAAAACTGCTCAGCTCTTCATTAAAAAATAATAATAATAATATAACATAATATTTTTTCATATTTTTATTGTGATTTTTTTTGTTCTTGAGCAAAACACCATAGGGAATTTGTTTTATGTGATAACCTACTTGGCAATAAACCTGATTCTGATTCTTGCTGTTTCCCCATGCTTTCCATCTTTATGTGCTAAGCTAGGCTAATCGCTTTCAGGCTCCAGCTCCGTTGTTAATGGACAGATACAAGTGTAGTATAAATCTTCTCATTTAACTCTCGGAAGGAAAGCTAGGTAGCATATTTCCCAAAATGTCTGCATGGGGGACAAAATGTAGGCCTATCCCCCTCTCAAAGATACTACTTCACCAATGGACCAATAGACTGTTAGGTGTTTGCTTCGGCCCAGAACGCAGAGATTACACACAGACACAGTAGAGCAGTTTTAAAAGGTTTAATAGAGCTACGGGTACTCGGAGAAACACAGACGATGGTTTCAAAGCCGGGAAGCTCCTGACTGGTCCAAGGTGGAGGCGAGCCGACGTGGAGGGGTCCAGGCAGTTCAGGACATGAGAGGAGACAGGCTGAGGCGAGATCACTGGTGGGTTCCTGAAGTGAAGACGGAGGCTGGCAGGTGAGACTGGGAGCATGCAGATGCCGTGGAGATTGCAGCAGGGCTGAGCGAAAACTAGAGAGAGACACAGGGTAAGTTTCAGCAGGGAATCAAAAGGCAAAACTAGAATACTTCAGGGCTTAGAGCCAAGTTACCACATGGGTTGTAGTTAACGAACTGGCGCCGACAGGAAGATCAGCCCGGGTTAAATATTGCTGGTGAGTCTGGATGATGAGCTGCAGCTGCGAAGATCGGCTGAGCAGGGTTGAAGCGGCCACGCTCCTTGACCTAGATCTCAGGCCACGCCTCCAGCACTCCACACAGAAACAAACACAGACAAAACACAAACACAAACACAGGGAAAGGACATCCCAGACAGGACAGAGAGAGAGCTGCCCGTAACATAGACCATATTATCAATTGAAGTATTTTAAACTCAGTAAAGTGCTGTAACGTAACAGTCTATAGTACAAGCCGCCAACAGGTGACTGTGAGCCAGCTACAGGCACCGCCAGATGACGGTCCTTTCAGGGGCCGTGGTAGTGGAGTTTAGCCAGAAAGAGTGAGCGTCATGCGGCGATGACAGTTAAGTTTAGGCATCAAAACGAGTAGTTAAGTTTAGGAAAAAGATCGTGGTTTGGATTAAAACACTCCCGAGGAACGAACACGCGTTTCCTTGGTGAACGTTCATTTTTTCCACCGGGAAACACCGCTCCCCGGCTTGAAAGGACTGTGTTTTATGTTGACACCACGTTGTGCTATTTCATTTTGATATTTTCATTGAACATTGAAGTTCATAAATAAGCTGGTCATTTTAAAGCATGCCTGGCTGAGTGGCACTATATCCATTGTATTAGAAGAGGGATTTAAATTCTTGCATGTTTTGTTTTGTTGTGCACCATCAAACCCCTCTTGGTTTTTATTCACAAATCGCACCCTGGTTATACCAATACCGTGTCCACTAAATTAGTTTAACTATAGGTCTGCATAGTTTCAAAGAATTAGGAAACTAATGAGCAGAGTGTGTTGTAGAGTTGTATTTTCATAATTTACTGAAGGGGTTTCACACGGCTCAGTCCAATTCAGATGGATTTCTGATGTCATCCGAGCTGATGGACTGCCAAACAGCTGCTGCAGCACTTCTCTTTTTCATTCCCCTCAGCTTCCTCTTTCAGTGGCTGTTTCTGCATGACAACTTTTGTCAGAGGGGAATAAAAATGGAGCTCTAGCCCTAAACTAAAAGTGTCACTGCGGTGACGGAAAGTCACACCTTACATAAGCCTTGAGCCTTTTCAGATTCCCTGATATAATACAAACATACTGCCATAGCACGCATGATAGACATGAAATTGATTTGGTGACAGTTTACGTTTTGCTTTTTTGCTATGCTATAGCTTCAACCTTAGAATAAAGCTTATCTATCATTATAAATACCTAGTATTGATACAGACTTGCCTCTGCTGCTCAGATAAAGCTGGCACTGAGCCCGTCTCAACCTCTTTCACATACACAATCTGCTCCACACTAGCTATTTCTGGTTCTCTCATTTTGTATGTTTCTCCCCCTTTTCCACCGCGTTTATCTTTTTGTGTGTGTGGGAAGGTGTGTGTCTTTCTCACACATATACACACTCTCTCTCAGCTCAAGGCCGTCTTCCTGCAGCTTCATCATTAATTCATCCAATTTCTTAATGTTCCTCCTCTGCCTCGCCTTCCCATGGCCTCAGTGTCCCTAGCTCCTCAAACACCCGCTGGCTCCTGTCCATCTGCACTACTTTCAGATTGGAGAGCTGCTCTCGACTTTATTGCCTTCTGTGTCATTGAGTTCCACCATTAAAACAGATGACCCTTATGCCTTTTGGGGACATTGGGAAAGGAGGTTTGGATTTTACTCTTTCTCCACCACATGCTTTGCTGGAGCAGTTTCTACTGTATATTATGCAATGAATGGGAAGCTACTTATCTGCAGAAACAGAGCATGCCCCCTCCCCCACTTTTACTATGTCAAAAATCAGTACATCGGTCTTCATTATCAAATCCATTCTGGTTGCTTATTGAGAGAATGCTCAAATCAATAAAGTGCTGTTCCATGTTTTCACTGCTACCTTCCACCTACGCAGATTCAGCACACTCATGCATACACAACGTGATTAGCGAACACGTAACTGTTATTTAACTAAATGTTTACCTGTTGCTTATAGCCTTCTTGTTTTTGTTGCAAAGTCTCTATACTGACTTTAAAATGCAAAGTTTGACTGCTAGTTTCCCAAAGGAAAAAGCAGTGTCATTTCAACCTGATCTCACAGAATTCCATGAAATGAACACAGCCCCTTAACTCAAAATTTGTGGCAGTTTCACGGAATCGCCGAAAATTCCGTGATGGGCCCACGGAACAATTCCGTGAAATTAACACGGCCCCTTAAAATTCTGTGATGGGCCCACGGAAGAATTCCGTGAAATGAACACGGCCCCCAAGGAAAAGGTTGTGGTGGGACAACGGGACGGTTGAGTTTAGTAAAAGAAGAACGGGACAGTTGCATTTAGTAAAACAAGAAAGCGACAGTTCGGTTTAGGATATGTAACACGCAGGACACGATCCCCGGTCTCCTGGGTGAAAGTCCTGTGTTGGACCCATCCGCCACCCCAACCAACCTCCTTAAGCAGATTTTCGGGCTTTCATACTGGAGTATTTATTAGTGAGCTACCGTAGTCGCTCTTAATGCTACGTCATCTTCTCATTGACTTTACTTTGGCATTGTTTTCCATGGTGGCCACACGGAATCTTCACACATTCCGTGCCACCACCACGTAATGCGCTGTTAACAGTTTGTGCTCATTTCACGGAATTCTGTGAGACCAGGCTGGTCATTTTAAAGCTCAGACTTTGTAGTTTGTAGCGGTACCAAACATGTCATGTCAAGTTTGGATCTCAACTTCTTCTTTATATTTTTAAGACTCTATTGTTAAAATACTTCGTAATAAGAGATTAGTTATGGATTCTGGAAGCTGAAGATCTGATGTTTTCAAAACAGTAAAACATTCATATCTTCTATAAATAGATTATGAAAAAGGGCACTAGTTTTTTTTTATCATGGAATTATTTTCTTGAGATGTAGCCAAATGCAAACAGTGTGGCCGATAAATGTTTAAGGTTAGGTGAATGTTAGCTTTTGTTGGTAGCAAGCCAACACTGTTTTACAATGATGTTTATGTACTCATTGTTGGTGTTAGTTGTGGATAAACCGAGCCGTATCCGTAGGTGTCACTGCAAAACATGTAATCAGTATAATAATACTAACAAGCACAAGGCTAAAAACCCTGGAGTATTTATTACTGAGTCAGAGCGTTTCAGCATGAGCTGTTCAGATGGGATGGAGGGTGAGAATGTAATGTGAGACTTTGTTTTCACACCGCTCAACTGACCTTGGCACTGATGATCTGCTTAGAGACAATGAGAAGAGAAATCAACAGAAGGATGAGACCGAGGAGAGGAGAGTTGGATCATTTCCTCTCCTAAAACAATATCCTACCCTGTTTAATTAAAGCTATAGTGCGTAGTTTCTGCTGCCCCCATGATGAATTCTAAGTAATGACAACAGAAACTGTTGGCACGTCCACATGATACAAGCCTTCTGTGACTTGACTTCCGTCCGCAAAAATCGAGAATCGATACAGCATAGTATCGCGATATTTTCCGTGGCAATACGATACACAGATGCCAAGTATAGATCTTTTATTATATATGTGTTGGTCAGTTTGTCTTCTTCACAATCCCATTTTGCAGCAATAAAATTGAAGTGATATGAACAAAGAGAAATGTATCTTTTTAGATAAAACAGATGTTGACAAAGTTTCCTTTTGGGGATATCATTTGAAATTGGGAAAAAATGTGAAGTTGTAAAAAAGGTAATAAATTGCAATATATTGCACAATATTGCAATATGTTTGAAATTGCAATAATATTGTATCGTGACATAAGTATCGTGATGATATAGTAGCGTGAGGCCTCTGGTGATTCCCACCCCTAGTTAAGAGTGTCTTCTACCCCTAGGTGCTGGTGGCTTGTCTTTCGTAATTGCAGGTACTAAAATAGCTAAGTAATGTGTCCTTTGCTGCATAATTTAGTATCACTCCAACAAACTCTGGTGTTGTAAATGTGCAGAAATGTGATATGGCAGGACTACTGTGTCCCAATTCAGAAACCTACGAACACATGGCTTTAAAAGAGAACTGAGGACCAGAGAGCTCAGCATGATATCCACACCTATCCCCGCCCGTTTGCTCATTGTCCGAAACCATTGATATGTACAGTATATACCAGGGCTGTAAAATTAATAAAAATTGTAATCGCGATTTCGGCTCCTAGTGATCACAAAAACAGATTGTTCGAGGAAAAAAATTATGTTTTGAACATTATTCTTTGCAAGTAAACTCATATTTTGTCTTGTGTTCTGAATGAGAAAAAAAAGTTCAAACAGCAAAAGTATTAAGAAAATTTCAGTTTGAGGTGTTTTCACTGTTGATTGGTTCAACCCTTTCACTGTTTTTTAAGTACAATTGCAACATCTTTCCAAAAGACAATGAGTAATCGTGTTAAATAATCATGATTTCAATATTGACCAAAAATAATCGTGATTATGATTTTTCCTTAATTGAGCAGCCCTAGTATATACTCGCACTCTTTCGAGTAGGGCTGAACGATTTTTGAAAATAATCTAATTGCGATTTTTTTCCCCAAATATTGCGATTGCGATTCGATATTCGATTATTTTTTTAAGCTCTTTGTCTTCTGTATTATTCAACAAAGACAAACAATAAATAATTTTATAGTATGAACAACACACAATTACACACTAGACAGTTAAATAAGTAAAAATATAGTCTATAGTGTACACACACACACACACACACACACACACACACACACCAGTGTAATTTTTTTACAGTGCACAGAGAGGAGCTGCCTCCAGCCCCTCCCCCTCGTGAAGTTGCGTGCCGTGTGCATGACACAGAACGTTGCACTTGCTCAGAGAGGCTATCGTTACGTTAGCATGTTGCTGGTGTTCTTGCCGTGGGATTAACTGTACTAATAAAACTGTTGAAACACCGCGGCCACGCTGCTGTGAAAGCTCCCCGAACGTCATTAATCAGTTTGATTGTTACCCCTCTCAGTGGCAGATCCTCCACTCATATCTTTATAACGGAGCTAACCGCTAATCAGAGCTAATCGTTGCCAACCAAGCCTTCAGTTCTGTGTGCCTGTATCCATTAACTGCATGTATGGACTCGAGCCAGAATAAAACCCTTCATTTTATTAAAATGGCTGTAAATGTTTTAAACTACAACTCAGAGTTGTTTGAATGACAGAAATCAGCTCATGGTACGGCGTAGCAAGCGTGCTAAGTTGATGCTTTTTCTGCGGAGTGCAGACTGATTAGCTCTTGCGAGTCACGTGACCATTTGATGTAATCGCCTTTGCGATTAGGAAATCGCGTTTTAAAATATCACGATATTATCGCAAATGCAATTAATCGTTCAGCCCTACTTTCGAGTTGCCATTGCAAGCAAATCAGAAAGCCACCCGGAGGGTCAATGTAAAAGGGTCAACCTATGATCTTCTTCATACAATGCTGATCGTTTACTATTCACTCTAAAAGCAGAGCAATTCCTGTCAATTTCATTCCATTTCTTCCTGCTTCTTTCACCTTCATTATCTGCTAAGAGGGAAGTGAAAGAGTGAAAGACTAAGTGCCCTTGAGATTGATTTCATTTGCTGTTATGTGGTAGGAAAAAGATATCCGGTATAAAGCCTTTTGAATACTATTTTTCATGCTTGTATTTGGTTCTCATAAGGACACAAAAACAAGACTGCATTTAAACACATGCACGCACGCACGCACACGCACACACACACACACACACACACACACACAGATGCCCCTCTCTACTGAACCAGGTATAACATGAGACTATATTAAGGCTGATAATAGTGCAGGTCTGCAGTGCTGCTGGACTTGTCTTCCTTTGCCTGTTTCCACAGATCTATAAATAGCAGTGCTGATCATGCAGCACAGCCTGCCATCACCCTGCGTGTTCTCTGCAGCTCACACCTACACACTTCACCCCATATTTCCTCTGCTCCTCTGCTATTCTCTCCTATCCGCAATTTCACACTCATTTGCTCTGATTCCTCACTTCTCCTTCCCCCACTCTCCCTCCTCCTGTAATTTTATCTCATTTCCCTCATTATGCTGTCCCTTATTTCCCTCTCTAACTCTCTAATTTTCTCCATGTAATGGCCGTTTTACAGTAGCCGCATCCAAACTTGCGCGCGCCAATGTGACGTCAAAATGACGTAGATCTCGCTGGCGCGCCACGATTTTGAGTGCGGGAGCAGAGGGCGCGCATCACTCTATTTTTTTCAGCGGCGCGCGACAAAGCAGAAACAGGAGGCCTGAACGAGTTCGCCGACAACCGGATGCCAGGACTCTCAGAGTGACTGCAAGTCTCTCTTGTAAACTTACTGGGTTAAGTTGTTAGTTGTAAGTTGAAAGGCTTGATCCGACGAAGTAGGTCATCGAATCAAATCGAAGCATTGACGGCAATGCTGCTGCCAGTTCTGTCGTTGTTTACCTTTTTCTTCTTCTTCTAGTCTGTAGAAATAGCAAAGTCGGTAGCCTTTCCTCATTAGCACCACCTCTGTTCAGGAGAAGACTGCAACTAGTGTCGCGACCACAACACGTGAGTATAAACAGTTACGGCGATCCCATGACGTCACATTTGCACACGCCAGGTTGGGAACGGCCAGTGTACTGAACGTTTTAGACTCCACATTCTCTCTCTCTCTCTCTCTCTCTCTCTCTCTCTCTCTCTCTCTCTCTCTCTCACTATATCCTGTGTTACTTTCCATCCACCTCCTCCATTCATTTAGTCTTCTCTCCACCATTCCTCATGTTTTCTTCTCTCTTTCTCATTAGCTGTCAACCCAGCCCGTAGCTTCTTTCATTTTCACACACAGATGGATGGAAGGAAATATATGTAGCAGTATTGACTGACAGTAACAGAGAGTAATGACAGACTGTGCTCCAGTTGCATATTCCACAGTAGAATCACTACAGCTCAGTGTTGTAGTTGAGTCACCAACTGTCGAGTCCGAGTCAAGTCTCCAGTCCCCAGTGTTCAAGTCCGAGTCCAAGTCTGAGTCACGAAAGATGAGTCTGAGTCGAGTAGGCTAATGTTACCTGCTGCCAAGTGTAAGTTAGTGTTAAGTAGCGTCACATGCAGCGATGCTACTAGGCTACTACTACTTAAAGCTGCCACAAACCGTCTGGTCTTTCATACTGATTGCGGTCAGAGCGGCTCAAAGAACGGACTTCTTCTCTCCTTTAGCCAATCATTGCAACACAGTCTATCCGTGTCCGCATTGTTACAAAATCTTGGAGGTGCGTGGCTCGGCGATCAGACCCTCCGGAGACACTCCGCGCACAGTCGCCCAGGCCCCGCTTGAGTCACATCACCGTCCTTACCGCCCAGATCGTGCTGAACGCAAGAACCATGAAACTAAAGCTTAGATCGGGCCCAAAAAATCAAGCCCGACCCTACCCGAGCCTGTGCACGTTGTGTCCGAGCCCAGCCCGGCCCAACACATTAACTGTAATTATGAGCCCGAGCCCGATATAAACCAGACAATTTTTTAATACGTGGGCCGTTATAACTGACGTTCTCAACTACAATTCTGAGTTGTTCGAACTACAGAAATCTGTTTAAAATTATCTTAATGAATAATGCAACAAGGACGAAGCATGTAAACTGCATTGTTTGTTTATTCAGAATGGCAGTGGATCGCAAATGGATGAAGAAACGTAAAAAAAAAAAAATCCAGCCGAATAGTGTGGGTAACAGATCAAGGCAGCAAGATAACCAAAGCCCTGGAACCATATAGGAGACACCCATGGGTGCTGGAGCTCGCAAGCACCTACAGGGAAATAATATTTTGAGGTAATCAATCAGGCCCAGCACCAGGATAACATGACTAAGGGAGCTGGTAAAAATTGTGGGGGGGCAATTTTTTTTCATACAGTACAGCAAGCTAAAATGAATTAATTAGTAATTAGTAGTAGAAATTAGTGCCTCAGCCATGCTAGCAGGTCTGTGAAGCTGTACCTAGGTTTAGTGGTGCTTTGGGCTAATGCTAACGTCAGTGTGTTACCAAGCTTATTGCTCATGCTTATTCTTATGTTTGAAGTGGCTTGTCCTAGACTAATATAATAACTAGCTTGATAGTGTTTTGCTTGATATAAGATGCGGCATAACAATGAAAGTCATTTTTGCCACACTTAGCATACATGCTTCCCAGCACTGTTCTAATGTGAGCTGCTACATACTTAACCTTGAGTCATGATTCATGATATCTGGAGTTTTTCAAGTGCTGGCCGCTCCCTGTGCAGCTACACTTCAGACTACATGAGAGTACAGCTTCTTTTTAAATTTAGAATCCACTACATTCATACATCTCAGTCTGGAAGTTGTTCTGACTGTCTCTGCGTCCTCAATACTACACCTAACAGCTGACAGATGTTATCTTGTTTCTGATTTTAAATCATAACTACTTATTTTTTCACATCCAGGCGTCAATTTTGTGTTGATTTAGCATTAACCGTGCCCTGTGTGTCGCTCAATCTTGGCAAAGATCTAGTTTGTTTCTGTACTAGTACTAGTCTCAAAATGAATAACAGTAAAAAGCAAAACAAAGTTACAAGCAGCCAAGGCTTCTTAAGGTCACTGCTTTCTTTTTGCCACACATAGCTGTAACATTTATTAGTAAGCTCACGTGACCTGAATGATGAGTGCACCCAAGATGAATACCAGTCATGTCTAGGTGGAAGTAGTTTGTGGTCCAGGGGGATGTTATCCATTAGCCCTGACCCAGCGCTCGCTGTCTGGCTGTGTACTCTGCCTTTTATCTCTCCTCTCACATCGGCCCATCCCCATAAGTGCTGGCAAAAAATTTTTTAAAAACTTTTTTGTGTTGGGTATACTGGGTCTGCACTGATGTACTGCTTCCAGGAAATAGCTACAGCCTCACCCCATGAATCCAACATTGACAAGAGCTCTCACCTTATCCCGCCCAATAACTGCTGGTGATTGGAATGGGAAAATTAAACCCTTACACTGGGTTACAGACTCAATAAGTACTGTGTGACAAAGTTCTGCTTGCTTTAAGCGAGTAGAAACTGACACGTTTCCCCCTCAGGGCTTACAATAACTTTAAGTACCCAAATGCTTAACTCAGCCTGACCCGTACATACTTGCTTCCCTCGAAACTTCTAGTACATACCGAAATTCAGCCGTAGAATACCAAACATACAGCCTTGGGGCTTTGGGGCTTGCTTAATTTGTTTATGTATCAGAGTTAGACAGTCGGCTCAGTGCTCATTAGCTTGTAGATGCTATTCCTTGCTACCTGTTGAGTTTGGCGAGACTCACAGCTGCATTTTGGATGATACTTAGACTACTAGAAGTGTGCGTCAGTGTTAATACAGTATATGTTTTGCCTGTTGATTTTAATGCTTTGAAGGGGAAATCCCAGGTGTATCTGCTCCTCATCTCTGCTAGAGACTCCAGGCTACATTAGCCACTACTAACACACCTGAATCTCAGACTGAGTTGTGGGCGGCCTTGTTGCGCAGCGGTTAATGTGGCACCGGATTTTGACAAGGAAGACAAATGTGTGAAACAATTTCCGCTTCTGCATCGATTTGATCCTTTTTCTGTTACAGATGTGCAATTGTAAATCAGTACAGTATTCTTGTAATCATCTCCATTACTTATTTCTGCTACTGTCAGGATACAATATAGATAGATTTGTTCATTTACTGGAAAAATGAATACACAAGTCAACACAATCATCACAGTAACAGTGCTGTACAGCCTACAGCAGTCATATATGAAAGACAAAAACATTTTAAAAGTATTTTTATAGTTAGAGGTCCTAACTCGGTTTGTACTATTTATGTACATATTTATGTATTTGTGATGTGACTTTTGTATTGGGTTCTGCTAAGACTGCAGCTGCTATTTCACATCTTGTAAATGCTGGACTTTTTAATGTGATTTATTCATAAGCAGCATCTCAAATCAATAATTCTGAGTGTTTATATAAGTCCATATGATCCTTATTTGTTTTTATTTGTAGCCTTTTTCTACAAATAAAAACATGCATCTGGTTACCATTTTGGTCCTGCAAAAACCAGCTCTCCCACAAATAGGAATCATTGGGGATCATCATTCCATGCTAGCATATCTGTCACCACTGCCCTTCTGTTTCTGTCTTTCACCCTTTTTCTCTTGTATTCATCCATCCCCTCTTCCTTCTATCATACTTCTATGATTTGTTTGCCTCTTTTCCCTTTCCCCTCCCCACCACACTGCTCCATCTCCAATATTATGATCTGTCCCTCCCTCTCTCACACACACACCTCCTGTTTTATTAGGACATGCAATTAAGAGAATCACTTTCTCAGACCATTTATGCCTTCCTCCCAGTCCCTGAACCCTACCACCCCCATCCACCCTGTCGCCATCTCTCTCTCTCACACACACACACACACACACACACACACACACACACACATACACATGCACACACACACACACAGCAGTTGAGGACATCAGGTTTAAAATGGTAAATGTATAAATCCTGCACTTAAAGCTTTAGTGCGTAACTTTTTGATATTAATGAACGTCCGTTACATTCAAGTCATTGCCATTTGAGTTGCTACAAAGCTAATTAAGAATATCAGCTCCACACAACTCTCTTGTATTTCTCAGTACGGCTGTGTTCAGAAGATTGTGTCGTCCGGCGACGTTCGCGCACAGAAACTCAAGTGAAGATAATTACCTCTTCTGAAGAGTCTGTCATGTTTTTATAATCCTCCGTGTCCTCCTTGGCTACTAGAAACTGCGTGGGGGAGCGGTGGGGGCTGTGCGCGATCACCGAAGGCTTGTATCATGTGGACGCCCCACAGTTTAGTTGTCATTACTTAGATTTCCTCATGGGGGAGACAGAAACTAGGCACTATAGCTTTAAGTGTATTCACGATAGTATTTGTTTCAAATGTTTGATATTGGATAGCTTAAATGCTGTTCTGTTGACTTTCTAGTTTTACTGTCACATGTTGAAACTAGTGTTCATTTTGAAGGCTTTATTTAGATTAAGTTCTATTCACACAGGGCTAGTGATATACAAATTACCCACAGACACAATGTCATTTTGTCAACTGCTAATTACATATGTGCTGGTAGAGGAATTTATTACAGAATACGAGGTAGCCGAGAAGCCATTTATTTTTAAATGCTTGTGTGTACAAGAACGATTGTTAAACAATCGTAAATGATCATAAAGTTATATTTGCCACATAACATTTGCTACCGTAGATTTATGGGCAGTAGACTCATCTGATGGTACGTAACTAAGCAGGTACTAACGTTATTAGAATTAAATCACTTAACGTAAATAAACTTGAATAAACAAAATGTGAATAAAACTGTATTATATTAACTCGTCAGTAATTCTTGTTATTTCTGCCCTGCTCTGTGAGTCACATCAGATTTTCATCGGCAATGTTGGCTGTTTAACAATACAGACAACAACTCCCATGATCCCACGCTACTTTACGACATCAAAGTCATCATCATAGGCCCATCAAAAGCCCAAGACCTTCACTGGCTAAATGTCACGACTTGACAGAAGGGGCAAGTCCATAAGCGAGTTCAGGGATCTCTAGTTCAGACAGTCAGACATTACTTTAAAAGAGAGAGTTGGTGAGTTTTATGGATATGGACAAAAGTTATGCTGCTATGCATGTCACTGTCCATTAGGGGTGTCTCAGAGAGTGTATGTGTACCGAAACGTTTCTGTACAGGAAGTTCGGTTCTTTATGTGACTTCCTCTGTTCGGTACGCCCTATGACCCAAACAATTAATGTCAAAATAGTCTATTTATGTCTACTACTGGCTAGCCTGGCTCCGCCCTCCTACGTACTTCCGCTCAATTTTCATTTTCCTTCACTACTCCGTCTGGGTTTGCGGTATATTCTTGGGTTTTCTCCGGTCAAATATTTGGCGGTCCAATCAGCAAACAGAGGGAGTGGCTGAGAACGATGACGTTGAGGATGTGCACTAGAAAGATGCAAGCAAAGCCATTCGGTCCGTTGTGGCAACGCTGCCGAATATCCAGAAGTTAAAGCCCGAGCAAGAACAATCTTTTCTGAGTTGTGTTGGTCACCATGATGTTGTTGCCATCCTCCCCACGGGGTTCGGGAAAAGTTTGATTTTCCAGCTCGCTCCGTTAGTGGTGAAGAAGTTGGCTAAGGCTAATGCTAGCGATGCTAATGCTAAATATAAGCCGATAGTTGTTGACGGTCTCCCCTCTTGTTGCACATGCGCATGACATACGTCATGACCAAACATTAGCGATTGGTTATGGCAGATCCAGAGTGGCTCTGGGCAGATCCAATAGTTTTCAACTTCAACAGAGTACCCGCCTTCAAGGAAGTTAACACTTTTCAATGGAGAGAGGCCAGACTCTCTGTACAAATGAAATGTACGAGAGTCTGGTAGGACCAGGCTAACTACTGGCACCCACGGAACAGAAATTAAAGAGCATGACTTTTAAGCGGAAGGTTATGGCAGTGCACCAGTTGTAACATGCTAGTCTGCTTAGCCTGGTTAGCCAGGTCAAGCTCAATGGACAACATTTTTTGTTGGCATCACCTGAATGTGTAGACTAGCGGAAGGAGTTTATGGATATGGACAAAAGTTATGCGGCTATGCGTGTCACTGTCCATTAGGGGTGTCTCAGAGAGTGTGTGTGTGTCCCCAAACGTTTCGGTACAGGACGTTCGGTTCGGTATGCCACTTCCTCGGTTCGGTAAGCACTGTGACCCAAACAATTAATGCCAAAATAGTCTATTTATGTCTTCTACTGGCACCCATGGAACAGAAATTTGCATCACCCAAATGTGTAGACTAGCGGAAGGAGACAAAAACCCAAACTGGACGGCAATTCCCTTTCCCCCACAGCATTCAGACGGCCTCTTACTGCAGATTCAGACTGTACTAAAGTAATAATAACTAAGGTGTTTATCGCTGCGTTACATGACCATACTGGGTCGTCGAAAATACCAATTTAATTAAAGTATAGGTCAAACTGCTTGAGCCCCTCTACAATGTGCCTTCGTCCGTTGTGCCTGCCCTATAATAATATAGTATAAGCCAGCGCAAGCTGCAGATCAGGAATTATCAACAGGTCAAAGTCTTACAATGGAGCATTACTGGCATTTGTGTTATTTATATTCATTTATTTTTTTCTGCAATATGCCAGTATTTAAGTCTTAAGTGTTACAGTACTAATTATGGCCATCGAGCCACCATTGAAGAAGAAGACATTATTTTATTAATCCCCCAAGGGGAAATTACATTTTACGCTCTTTTGATATTACACATTACACGCATGATCCTGCTCTGTTCCTATACATGCACTAATTGGAGAGATGTCGGAGTGAGGGGGCTGCCCATGGGTTTCGGTGCTTGCCCAGTTGGGGGTTTGGTGTGCACATCTCTAGCAACCAGTATACCATACCTGGTCCGTACCAGGACTTGAACCAGCGACCCTCCAGTTCCTAAGCCAAGTCCCTACGGACTGAGCTATTGCACTTATAGTTTTTTCCCAGATGTACTGAAAAAAACATACACCGAAACCGAGGTACATACTGAACCGTGAATTTTGTGTACTTTTACATACTATCCGTAAACTGAGAAGTGGTCAGTCAGTGTTTCATATGTCTCCAACACAACCTGTTTTCCTGTTCCGTAGCTCTACGAGTGGTCATACGTTTCACAGGGCACCTGGTATCAAGGCATTGGGCAGCTACAAATATGAATACCATATGGAAATGAACGCTGATGCAGGACAAAACGCTGTCAAGCTTTTCCTTTAGCATTTCAATAAATAAAGTTTTTTTTTAGATTTCAGTTTCTGTGTGTTGCCCTATGTTTAGTATTGCTGTTTTCATCAGCCTATTCCTGTGAGACAAGTTGGCCTAAAGTGACCTCAGCCATCCTCCCCTTCCACCTTCTCCCCCTTCTCCAGTCAGCAGTTAATTATCTGATCTAACCAAGCACACAAGCAAGCCCTGACTCATTTTTTTCCTTCCCACTCTCTCTCTGCTGAACCTCCCCCACCAACTCCTTCATCCCCACGCCTGCCTGTCTGTAATTGTTGATTGTCCCTTCCAGTTTATGCCTGCGGAAAACATAACACAAACACACACACTGAATCGTTATCTTTTTATAGCTCTGTCTTGAGCAGCTTTCTCCAAACTCCTCTGTGTTATAAAACAAGGGACTTAAAAGTATGTTGCAAAAAAGCATGAACAGTTCATTTAAACACCATTTCCAACTCCAATCCTATTATTGATGTTCTCTAAAAAGATGCAATACACGAATGTTAATGTTATGGTTAGTTGTGCATTTGAAAGCTGTGGGTTTGGTCTGACAGTATTTATGTATAACACCACAAACCCAAAAGTACAAGGTGTATTCATATCTGCTAGACGGAAGTGGGTAAACATAACAACAACAAAAACAAATCCACTAAAACCAGACTAGGCAGCTAAGTTCAACCAGCACAAGCAAAGAGTGCACATAAATACAGGGGTCTGTATGTTCTGGTGTTTCTAAGAGAATGAGAGAGAGAGTACACAAACTGACTGGTATATGTAACTTTCAATAAATAAATAGTCATTGGGTTTGAACACAGGAAAGATTATAGAGATCAACAATAGCTACTTCAAATATGTTTTTGTCCATCAAATGTGTGTCTCAGGCTCTGCCACAAGGGTTTGTGAGCTCAGTGACAGTCAACCTTGTGTGTCAAGCTTGCTCAGATTTTCAGATTTGTCCCCGAGCAATGCATGAGCAGGGCCACACTGCCACACTAAAATGCGCATTGTCGCAAAAATTGGATAAAACTTGACATGAGTTGCCCTGGTAGCTCACCTGGTTGAGCGTGCGCCCCATGTACTTACCGCAAAGTTTGATTCCAACCCGCGGCCCTTTGCTGAATGTCATCCCTCTCTCTCCCCCCTTTTCTGCCTTCAGCTGTCCTGTCAAATAAAGGCCAAACAAAGCCCAAAAAAATCTTGACATGAGTTTCATGACATGAGAAATTGCAAACTCCTGTTAACAGAGTCAGCTGTATGTCTCATCTTGTGCATGTAGGTTTTAAAAATGTCAGTCAGTCAAACAAGCAGCAATGGATTTTTTAAAATTCTTGAATAACCATCGCAACTTTCTAGAAAACGTAAAAAAAAGTATTTAGGGCAAAATTAAAGTATTTAAGATTTGAACCCGTAAACAAAGAGGCCTAAAAGTCTGTATATTTAGTGCATAGACAATATAGTATATGTACACTATATGACTATTAGGCTTTATGGTCTTATAAATATAAAATAATGTCATCAGCGTATAGATATACTATATACTATATGTGTTAATTTACAGCAGCATTGAAACCATAAATGTTATTTTGATAGATGGAGAGTAGAAATGGTTTCAAGACAAAATCAGGGAGAAGTGGGAATTAAGGACTTTCTTTGCTGGTTCCTTGTTTTGGTTGAAGCTGTATTTTACACTATGTGGTGAAATATAGTACAATGCAGAAAAGACAATTACTTTTTGTTCCTTCAAAGGCCTCTTAAACATCCAGATTACAAACAGACATGACTGGACAATATGTATTATAATTTCACCAAAATATGGCTCAATACACAACTTCCATATCACATTATTACGCTCTATGGATAGGCATGGGTTTGAGCATGAGCACAATAATCCATTTTTACCAACACGAATCCAGCTGCTCTTGTCTTTACAGCCACCTTTCAAGGCTACAAATGTGATACTGAACAGATCAGTGCTTGAGAGTCCTATAGAAATCACTGCCTTTACTCTGAAAGTTAGTCAACAGACTTTTGTATCTTTCTCTCATACTGCCCACCCCTCTTCCTCCCACATCGATCCGCCTCTCCACCCCACCCCCTTGGGAAAGATGGCGGGGGAGTGTAGATTATAGTTTATCCCTGCTCTGCTCGACTCTGCATTGCCTCACTCTGACAGCAAAGCCCTTTCACCTACATTCACTGACAGTCTGCCTGCCTGCCTAGCCACACACACACACTCACACACACACACACACACACACACACGCACGCACGCATGCACGCATGCACACACATAGCCTGCCTGCCTGATCTTGTCATGCAGAGTGCAGCAGTGCTCTGCAGTCTGACATGGCTCCCTGCAGGAGGGAAGTATTTACCATCTGTCTACATTTACATACTCTCTCTTTCTTTTTATCCTTTACCCTTGTCTTCCTTGCTCTCCTTCAGCCATCCCTCTCTCTAAAACAGAAACATGAGGAGTAAAAGAAAGCAGAGGAGCAGAGAGAGTGACGGAGGAAATGCAGTAGGAGACCAGATGAAGTAATAAGAGAGGAGCTGTGTGCCACAGTTGGCTGTCGCATAAGCAAAATGGTGATTATTTACCTTAATGTTACTGTACAATTATGATTATACACTCATGTATAAAGCCTAAATTTGCCTTGCCAAAAATGACTTCTAGGGGAACACTGTACTCTTAAAGTATATACAGTACAATTTTAACCAATTCCATCGCAATGAAATTGTCAAATGTAAAGCCTGAATATATTATTATATTATTATTATATTATTATTATCTATACAGTAATATCTTCTATGTACAGTTTTAACTCAACACATTAAACAAGTTGTACCTTTGGAGCCTCTTTGGAAAGGAGCAGTAGGATTCATCATCTCTCTAAGTTTAATCAAAATCAGACGAGTGATGTTGCAACAATGGACTTTTCAAAGTTACAAAATGTGATTATAATTATAAAGGTTCAACTGTGCCAAACGACATTTGAAAGGAGAGCTAAATGTGTGTCACAAGTTTTGTTTCAGTAAAGGTTGCATCCAGTTCATGTATTTAGTGTGAACACTGCGTACTGTACCCAGGTGCGGTTAGTGAACCTGGTTCCCCAAGTCCACTTGAAAAGGTGGTCTTGGGAGGTACAGTTTATGCGTACTCCCCATAGAATGTAAAAATAATGGACGAAGCTTCCGGGTCTGAAAAGTGAAGCCAATGCTACCTGCATTCTATCTTTTTTTCAGCAGGGGGTGACTCCACAAGTCTATGGGGCAATGACAATGCTTCCCAGTTTATTACCTCAATAAACATTTGTTACATAAATATGAGTTTATGGTCTCAATCACTAGTTTCAAGACTTCTTGTCAAGCGCAATGCCAACCAAGCTAGCTATCTACCGCTAGCATTAGCTGGTAACTAACAATTTCCGGTGTACTGACATACATGCAGATGAATGGCTGCAGTACCCGGACGTCCATGTTTACCCACTGGTAAATCTCCACTGGATGACTCGCTTCAGAAGTACTAGCTTCACAGCAGAGCGTTCAGGTCCAGTCAAAACAATGCAACTTAGCTGGCTTATCAGCGCCAGTTGCATCTGTAAAATATATCTGCTGTGGATGAGAAGGGAGTTGACTGCTGGAAGTCAAAGATGTTTTGGCGCTGAAGATTTATCTTTGGTGCTGGCTAAAACCTCTTTGGCGAGGTCGATGCGGCTGCTATGCCCGGTGCGTTCCATACAGACGCTAAAGGGTGATTTTTGCTGAGAGATACTGACCAAGCGTCAGTATTTCACGAGTTGGGAGTGAGAACGGGTTGGATAAAAACACTTAGGCCTTTAGCTAGCATGGAGGACACCAAGGTCATGTTCCCATCACTGTTTCCTAGACATTGAGAGTTTTGACAACCTCATAAGTTTACCTTCTATGACTATAATGAAATTATTTTTGGTGGGTTTTCTAAGGCTATTATTTTAAAATTGATTATCTTAAAACCTGCATTAAGTGAGTTGGGTGCAGTGGAACCAAGCAGCAAACACAACATTGGCATATCACATTTTAGGTTGATATAGCGAATGTGTTAGAAAACAGTTGCTTGCTTACACATGACACAAACACTGAGCATCATTAGCATTTATTTGGAGTCATATTTTTTGGTGGGTAGTCATCAATATTTTAGGGGGACTTGGTCAGCACTTGGTTTATTTGGACCTCATGACCAGTATTTCTAAAACACTGGCTAGTCATACAGAATCTGACACTCATTGGTCTGTCGCAGCCTTGAGCACTAGAATAAAAAAGAGCATCTCAGATTTTTTTATTTTCATTAGGTCCAAATTTAAGGGCACTCAGAGAGCACAGAGCTCTGCCAAGGCCATGTCCTACATCACAATCTTTAGGAAAGTGAAAAATGATTTCTGTATCCGGCCCCTGATTCAGATCCTCCTCAAAATGTAATCGGTTCTTTGTTTTTCATGAAAATCAGTGCCAGTTGTTTTTTTCAGTAGTTTTTTCCGTAATCCTGCTGACAAACAAACAAACCGAAAACATAACCTCCTTGGCAGATGTAACAAACATCCTTAATAAATAACACCTTGTCCATGTGTCTGTGTCATCTTGCTTTTCAATGTTAATTTTTACTTGTGTCAACACAAAGTACTGTTTAGTTTTTGGAGGATATGAAGGCTTCACTGCAGTGCCTCTTGGTTTCTGCTAATTAGATTCTGTGCACGTACTTTGTGCTCTTCTTAGTTTTTTTGGAATGATAAAAGTCACTGTGTAATTTCTACCACAGTGAGCCTCTGGTGTGCGCAGATCAGAGTGTGCACAAGACTCTGAAGTTTCAAAGTCTTTCTCGGAGTATTATGTGTACATATAATCAGGGTGTGATTTGTGAAAAGCAGGGGGGGAGTGTTTTTTTTATCATACATGCAAGAATGAAATCCCCCTTTCAATACCATGGATATAGTGCCTCTCGGCCAGGCATGCCAAAACACTTATTTATGAACTTCAATATTCAATGGAAAATAATCTCGAAATAAAAGAGCGCAACGGTGTGTCTACGTAAAACACAGCGCTTTCAAGCTAGGGAGCGGAGTTCACTTCAGGGCGAAAACGAAATACTTTCACCCAGGAAACACGTGTTCATTCCTCGGGAGTGTTTATCCAAAACACGACCTTTATCGTTAACTTACCAAGTCGTTTTGGTGCCTAAATTCGCCGCCACATGACGCTCAATTTTTTATCTGGCAAAATTCAACTACCATGGCCACCAGGGCTTGACATTAACTTTTTTGCTTACCAGCCACAGTGGCTAGTGGTTTTACAAAGCTACTAGCCACTCAGCGTCTTCACTAGCCGCTATTTTGTGGGAAATTACATTTTATTTGAATAAAGGTGACTATGGTGTGTGCTACTATTAACTTGAAGAACCAGGTTTACAACCCTTTTAAATGTAAATGAGCACTATAAACACCCAAATCAAGAGTACATAAAATGTATAACACTGCAGTCATTAAATATTCAGCTCTGATAATGTGTGTAAAGCTCTTTTTTGTATGAAAAAATGCAACCGAATGAGACACAAAAAAAGTAGCTTATTTTTGGGTTTTAGAGGCTGCAACTTTATTGTTTTTCCTCATTCTCCCAATCTATACACTACACTACCTGCACAGCACCAAACAGCAGACAAAGGTAGAAACTAGCTGGTGAACATAGTGGAGCATTTAGCAGCTAAAAAAGGTGGATATTTCTCTCAGGAGTTGTTAAAAACCAGGCTTAGACAAATGCAGCCTCTGCAAACATTTATTAAGTATGGCCCTTAAAGGAGAATTCCGATTTTTACCGGAATCTTGATCGCTAAATGTCTCCGAGTACTGTCGATAGGAAAAACAACGACCAAAATCGGTGCTAGCAAACTGGAGTTGCTGCAGCTAATGGCCAAAGCTCCCAGTTAGCTAAAATGCCAGTTGTGGGGGCATGTTCTAAAGAGTGCATGTTCTAAAGAGTACCAATTCCTGCAACAACTGAATTCCCACAGGACTTCAGCGCGAGACTAGAGCTAACCTTCAGTAACGCTATTACTGTGCAAGCCACAGGCATCATTTGGACCGTTTTCATGTAGTTACATAGTCACTGATATGGTCATAACCACTACAGTGCTCAATTACCTATTTTTGAGGGGGAAATAAACCTCAAGTTTTCGTCACGAAGGCATGACCTCCGTGATCGACTCTTCTGGGCTTTCGGTGAAGCGACCGATGGAAAAAGAGGTAGGTGACAGTACAAACTTTGAATTTAAATGGTTTCTTCACAATGTCTGAGTTGAAAACGCATCTTGTTGTCACGTAAGGGCCCTGTTCATGTTGTACAGAAATTTTAATTGCATTTTGTGTCTGTTAAGAGGCACAAAGGCACTCTTTAGAACATGCCCTCACGACTGGCATTTTAGCTAACTGGGAGCTCTGGCCATTAACTGCAGCAACTCCAGTTTGCTAGCACCGATTTTGGTCGTTTTTTTTCCTATCGACAGTACTCGGAGACATTTAGCAATCAAGATTCAAGAAGGAAATCGGCCAGAATTCTCCTTTAAGTCTGCAATATGCATGAACAGCTGCTCAGGTTTCATGTCCTGCATATAATAACCAAGTAGGATGGTGCAATTTGGAATAAATATGACTTTTTCTGCCTCCTGTCTTCCAGCAGGGCAGCTGATTGTTAGCTCTGTCTTTATTAAGGTGCCTCAGGGTCTGGAAACGAAATTAGACCGAGGTGATTTGGTCATCTCTCACTTACACACACACACACACACACACACACACACACACCACACAATTATCTAATCCTGCTAAAGCGTCCTGTCAGCAACTCAGAATATAGTGTGACCGCTTATATAGTAGCTTCCAACTCATATCTGTTATCACTCTCATTCTCTCTCAAACCTTCTGCGTTGCGAGGCAAATATGCAGACCGGCCCTTCATCAATATACGAATAGGAGCGCATTGCACAAATTGAAGACTATAAATGGAAAAATCACATTACTAAGTAAAGCACCCACTTGTTCATGCATGCAAATTAATGTTAGTTGTAGAAGTAGAAGCATTAATAAAAAATACTAGCAGCAATAGTAGCAGTTTAGAGGTGGTTTATCAGCACTTAAGTAAAAGTACTACATAATACCACACTGTAAATATACTCTGTTACAAGTAAAAATCCTGCATTGAAAATTTGACTTAAGTAAAAGTATGTATGTATCATCAGGAAAATGTACTCAAAGTATTAAAAGTAAAAGTACTCAATGCAGAAAAATCCTCACATTTTAGAAACTGGAAACGATCCAAACTGTTCTGTCAATCGATGTTGTTTATCCGTCTAATCATTTCAGCTGGACTTGTAGGCCTGTATATTCATTCATGTTCTGTAATAAAACATCTAAAAGCAAAAATTATCAGATAGGGGACCCTGGGACAAAGTCTTATCTTTCTGGTCTGGTCTGTGGTCTAATTCGTGTAAGTTTTAAGAACCACTGATGTATAGGACCTGAGCATGTGTGTGTATTTCAGGCCTGTGCATAGTGTGTCTAACAAAAGTGTAGAGTTTAAATTGTAATTTCCCCACTGGCGATCAATAAAAAGTATAAATTATTATTATTATTATTATAAATAAATAAAGGCATAACTTCTGCGTAAAACATAACACTCAATCTAGGCTGTTGTAGCTCTTAAGGTGTGCTGAACTGACAGTAACTAGGCGGAGGAGTGAATAATATATTTCTCATATTACAGGGAAGATGTATTGAAGAAAAAAACATCATTAATAATGTTGAGTGTTTATAAAAATATATATATATATATATATATATATATATATATATATATATATATATATATATTTTTTCTGAGTCAACTCTAAAAAGAATTTGATTGGGGTACAGTCCTAACTACCGAAATTTAATGGAGCAATTTCCAAGGAAATTGATGGTGCAGTTCAATTAAACTAAAATAGAGTTTTTTTATTTTTCATTTCAGCACAAGCTTCTACGCTTGGCAAGAGTTGCAGAAGACTGAGGTGGACAGGCTAAAGCTACAAATTACAAAACAACAAGAACAGTAAAATCATATACAATTACAGGGTATATAGCTATTATCTTTATATTGTCTTTAGACCACAGCCAGCTACGCTGAAAGAACTGACAATGCAATTGTCACAATAACAGCTTAAAGGTATTGTGTAGACTCCATATACCGTATAGCTCCGATGTTTAATATCATGAGCTCAAAAAATACGGAGACGAAGGAGACAGATGGGGAGTGCTGTGACAAGCCTGTGGCAGTAGCTTAGTCAGTAGGGAGTTGGCTTGGGAACCGGAGGGTCTCTGGTTCAAGTCCCCGTATGGACCAAATTATGGTGGTGGACTGGTAGGCACCGGACCCCCAACTGGTTCCAGGGGCAGCTCCGTTAGTGCATGTATAGGTACTGAGCACGTGTGTGTATGCTTTGCTGCATGTCGTCGCCCCTTTCCGGTCTACAGCTGTCCTATAAATTAAAGGAATGAAAGCACCGAAAAATAATCCTAAAAAAGAGAAAAGATCTCCATGCACTATAGTTTCAATGTCAAACACAAGATCAAAAGATTTTATATTCATATACGTTTCAATGCTTTCATGGTAATGATCCATGCATCATTTCAATTTTTGAAATGACCCTGGAGCAGAAACATCTGAACTGTACACATACTGTATACATGTTTTTCATCCTTTTGATTCTCCTAGAATAGCAGCCTCATTCACAGCAAAGGTTGCTACAGTGTTGCCAAGGAAACTCAGGATATGGAGTTCAGCTGTATCCAGGCGGCTGAGCCAATAACAGACACACACACACACACTCACACACACATACACACACAGAAACAATGCCCTCCTTCTCACACGAACACTGAATATGCTCTGGGGATATAGCTAAATCAACTTTTGACTTTCAAATTCACAGGTCAATTCAATTTGTTCTGCTAGTATCACGTTACTTCTTATTGACACAATAAGAAGTAACTATTAACAGACACGCCGTGTATATCCATTTTCAATTTTCAGTGTTATCAAAGTATACTTTTCAGGCTTTCAGAATGAAAAAAATGTGTTTTTCCCTCATTCAGATTGGTTTCTCAGAAGCAAAACAAAAGCAGGGATTTACAGCCGAAATAAAAACCAAATGTGGTGACCAAAACGGGTGATGGGCTATTCATCTCATCATGTTTTGACTAAACCATGATGTGAATAAAATTGTATTGTGTATTGAAGTGAGAGTCATGCAAGGGTTTACAGGGAGTGTTTCTTCTTAGCACATTTTTGGCACTGCATATTTATTCTATATAAATCATTGTCCAGAAAAGGACACAAAAATGGTTTGACATTAAACTTGAAATGAAAAGTATGCCTACAGGCAAAATATTAAAGTCACAGGTGGAGACCAAGAAATGCCAGATCATATTTTCAAATGACATGAGTTACAGTGTCGGTGTGTGTCGCAGGTTTTTATTCCAGAAGGAAACAGCTAATTAATTATGATCCCGGCACCTGAAATATCTGAACAACTCGCCTGCTCCAAACAGCCATCTATCACTTGATGAATGAGTTAGTAATTCATCTTGTATATTGTCAATGATAGGGTTTCAGCTACAGTATACCTGTATTTCTGAGTTGAGGCTAATGATAGCTGGGGGAGTGTTTATTCTTAGTAGATTAGCAGTATTTCTTCTTACCAGATTATTGGCACTGCATATTTATTCCATATAAATCAGTGTCCAGGAAAGGACACACAAATTATTTGACAATAAACTTGAAACGAAAATGATGCCTACATGCAAAATATTAAAGTCACAGGTGGACACCAAGAGATGCCAGATAATATTTTCAAATGACATGAGTAAATGTGTGTCGCAGGTCGCATTATTCCAGAAGGAAACAGCAAATTAAGTATGATAGCTGATAGTCTGTTTTAATGTTTTTATTAAAAAGCCATTATATTATCCACAAATAGCACATTGATGTCTGATTGTTTTTTATGTTGGAAGGGTAGTTGTGCAACTGTTATAATATACAGTATAGTACGATACATAGTGTGTACGGAAGCAGCACCGAACAGGACCGCAAGGCCCTACAAAGAGTGGTTCGTCTGGCTGAACATACAATAGACTAGACTGCCTAAAGGATATTTACACCAGACGCTGCAAGAAAAAGGCTAGGATGCATAGATGCACACACACACGTATTAATGTTATGTTCATGAAATTAAAATTACACTCAACTACTACTAGAACACATTACACACAGGCCTGAAATACTATTATCCTATACATGCACAAATAGAGAGATGTCAGAGTGAGGGGGCTGCGACTGCTAGGCAGGCGGTTGGAGGGGTTTGGTGGCTTGCTCAAGAGCACCTTGGCATTGCTCAGGAGGTGAACTGGCATCTCTCCAGCTACCAGACTACACTCTGTATTTTGGTCCGTACGGGGACTTGAACCGCGACCCTCTGGTTCCCAACCCAAGTCCCCACTGTCACCCCAAAATGAAATGGGTTTTGTACCGCAGTGCTAACCTTAGTGTTGATCTGTGATAAATTGATGTTTTGTCACAACATCAGTATAAAAAGGCCCACAAGTATAGATCTGAAACAGCCGTAAATAACTAATTTTGAAACCTAAATGTTGGCAGGTATGCTCAACAGTATCTTCTGACATGATGAAGAAATTCCATGTGCTGTATAGTAATCGTGTAATTGCCACTCGTGGCATGTAATATGTAAAATTTCATATTCATTTCAAAAAGTACAACACATGTTATTAAGGTCTATGTCTTGCAAATCAGAGAGCCTATGGGAAAGTTGATAAAATAACCCTCCTGTAAAAAAATATTTTGACTAAAAAAAAGAAGAAGAAAATTCATAAAATAACATGTGACCCCATC